>NC_056744.1:353059742-353234949 GCF_019279795.1 Protopterus annectens
GAATGAATTTTGACAATTACATTCCCATTAAGATGCACATGCATATTGTGGACTGATTATAATTACATTCCCATTAAGATGCACATGCATATTGTGGACTGATTATAATTACATTCCCATTAAGATGCACATGCATATTGTGGACTGATTATAATTACTTTCCCATTACGATCCACATACATATTGTGGATGGATTATAATTACATTCCCATTAAGATGCAGATGCATATTGTGGACTGATTATAATTACATTCCCATTAAGATGCACATGCATATTGTGGACTGATTATAATTACATTCCCATTAAGATGCAGATGCATATTGTGGATGGATTATAATTACATTCCCATTAAGATGCACATGCATATTGTGACTGATTATAATTACATTCCCATTAAGATGCACCTGCATATTGTGGACTGATTATAATTACATTCCCATTAAGATGCACATGCATATTGTAGACTGATTATAATTACTTTCCCATTAAGATGCACATGCAAATTGTGAACTGATCATAATTACTTTCCAATTAAGATGCGCATGCATATTGTGGACTGATTGTAATTACATTCCCATTAAGATGCACATGCATATTGTGGACTGATTATAATTACTTTCCCATTAAGATGCACATGCATATTGTGGACTGATTGTAATTACTTTCCCATTAAGATGCACATGCATATTGTGACTGATTGTAATTACATTCCCATAAAGATGCACATGCATATAGTGGACTGATTGTAATTACTTTCCCATTAAGATGCACATACATATTGTGGACTGATTGTAATTACTTTCCCATTAAGATGCACATGCATATTGTGGACTGATTGTAATTACTTTCCCATTAAGATGCACATACATATTGTGGACTGATTGTAATTACATTCCCATTAAGATGCACATGCATATTCTAGACTGATTATAATTACTTTCCCATTAAGATGCACATGCATATTGTGACTGATTATAATTACAATCCCATTAAGATGCACATGCATATTGTGGACTGATTATAATTACATTCCCATTAAGATGCACATGCATATTGTGGGCTGATTATAATTACTTTCCCATTAAGATGCACATGCAAATTGTGGACTGATTATAATTACATTCCCATTAAGATGTACATGCATATTCTGGACTGATTATAATTACTTTCCCATTAAGATGCACATGCATATTGTGGACTGATTATAATTACATTCCCATTAAGATGCACATGTATATTGTGGACTGATTATAATTACTTTCCCATTAAGATGCACATGCATATTGTGGACTGATTATAATTACATTCCCATTAAGATGCACATGCATATTGTGGACTGATTATAATTACATTCCCATTAAGATGCAGATGCATATTGTGGACTGATTATAATTACATTCCCATTAAGATGCACATGCATATTGTGGACTGATTATAATTACATTCCCATTAAGATGCACATGCATATTGTGGACTGATTATAATTACATTCCCATTAAGATGCACATGCATATTGTGGACTGATTATAATTACATTCCCATTAAGATGCACATGCATATTGTGGACTGATTATAATTACATTCCCATTAAGATGCACATGCATATTGTGGACTGATTATAATTACATTCCCATTAAGATGCACATGCATATTGTGGACTGATTATAATTACATTCCCATTAAGATGCACATGCATATTGTGGACTGATTATAATTACATTCCCATTAAGATGCACATGCATATTGTGGACTGATTATAATTACTTTCCCATTAAGATGCACATGCATATTGTGACTGATTATAATTACATTCCCATTAAGATGCACATGCATATTGTGACTGATTATAATTACTTTCCCATTAAGATGCACATGCATATTGTGGACTGATTATAATTACATTCCCATTAAGATGCACATGCATATTGTGGACTGATTATAATTACATTCCCATTAAGATGCACATGCATATTGTGGACTGATTATAATTACTTTCCCATTAAGATGCACATGCATATTGTGGACTGATTATAATTACATTCCCATTAAGATGCACATGCATATTGTGGACTGATTATAATTACTTTCCCATTAAGATGCACATGCATATTGTGGACTGATTATAATTACATTCCCATTAAGATGCACATGCATATTGTGGACTGATTATAATTACATTCCCATTAAGATGCACATGCATATTGTGGACTGATTATAATTACATTCCCATTAAGATGCACATGCATATTGTGGACTGATTATAATTACATTCCCATTAAGATGCACATGCATATTGTGGACTGATTATAATTACATTCCCATTAAGATGCACATGCATATTGTGGACTGATTATAATTACATTCCCATTAAGATGCACATGCATATTGTGGACTGATTATAATTACTTTCCCATTAAGATGCACATGCATATAGTGGACTGATTATAATTACATTTCCATTAAGATGCACATGCATATTGTGACTGATTATAATTACATTCCCATTAAGATGCACATGCATATTGTGACTGATTATAATTACATTCCCATTAAGATGCACATGCATATTGTGGACTGATTATAATTACTTTCCCATTAAGATGCACATGCATATTGTGGACTGATTATAATTACATTCCCATTAAGATGCACATGCATATTGTGACTGATTATAATTACATTCCCATTAAGATGCACATGCATATTGTGGACTGATTATAATTACTTTCCCATTAAGATGCACATGCATATTGTGGACTGATTATAATTACTTTCCCATTAAGATGCACATGCATATTGTGGACTGATTATAATTACATTCCCATTAAGATGCACATGCATATTGTGGACTGATTATAATTACATTCCCATTAAGATGCAGATGCATATTGTGGACTGATTGTAATTACTTTCCCATTAAGATGCAGATGCATATTGTGGACTGATTATAATTACATTCCCATTAAGATGCACATGCATATTGTGGACTGATTATAATTACATTCCCATTAAGATGCACATGCATATTGTGGACTGATTATAATTACATTCCCATTAAGATGCACATGCATATTGTGGACTGATTATAATTACATTCCCATTAAGATGCACATGCATATTGTGGACTGATTATAATTACATTCCCATTAAGATGCACATGCATATTGTGGACTGATTATAATTACATTCCCATTAAGATGCACATGCATATTGTGGACTGATTATAATTACATTCCCATTAAGATGCACATGCATATTGTGGACGGATGATAATTACATTCCCATTAAGATGCACATGCATATTGTGGACTGATTGTAATTACATTCCCATTAAGATGCACATGCATATTGTGGCTGATTATAATTACTTTCCCATTAAGATGCACATGCATATTGTGGTTGGATTATAATTACATTCCCATTAAGATGCACATGCATATTGTGGCTGATTATAATTACTTTCCCATTAAGATGCACATGCATATTGTGGCTGATTATAATTACTTTCCCATTAAGATGCACATGCATATTGTGACTGATTATAATTACATTCCCATTAAGATGCACATGCATATTGTGGACTGATTGTAATTACATTCCCATTAAGATGCACATGCATATTGTGGACTGATTATAATTACTTTCCCATTAAGATGCATATGCATATTGTGGACTGATTATAATTACTTTCCCATTAAGATACACATGCATATTGTGGATGGATTATAATTACTTTCCCATTAAGATGCACATGCATATTGTGGACTGATTGTAATTACATTCCCATTAAGATTCACATGCATATTGTGGACTGATTGTAATTACATTCCCATTAAGATCCACATGAATATTGTGGACTGATTGTAATTACATTCCCATTAAGATGCACACGCATATTGTGCACTGATTGTAATTACTTTCCCATTAAGATGCACATGCATATTGTGGACTGATTATAATTACATTCCCATTAAGATGCACATGCATATTGTGGACTAATTATAATTAATTTCCCATTAAGATGCACATGCATATTGTGGACTAATTATAATTAATTTCCCATTAAGACGCACATGCATATTGTGACTGATTGTAATTACATTCCCATTAAGATGCACATGCATATTGTGGACTAATTATAATTAATTTCCCATTAAGATGCACATGCATATTGTGGACTGATTGTAATTACATTCCCATTAAGATGCACATGCATATTGTGGACTAATTATAATTACTTTCCCATTAAGATGCACATGCATATTGTGGACTGATTGTAATTACATTCCCATTAAGATGCACATGCATATTGTGGACTGATTATAATTACTTTCCCATTAAGTTCCACATGCATATTGTGGACTGATTGTAATTACATTCCCATTAAGATGCACATGCATATTGTGGACTGATTATAATTACATTCCCATTAAGATGCACATGAATATTGTGGACTGATTGTAATTACATTCCCATTAAGATGCACATGCATGTTGTGGACTGATTATAATTACTTTCCCATTAAGACGCACATGCATATTGTGACTGATTTTAATTACATTCCCATTAAGATGCACATGCATATTGTGGACTAATTATAATTAATTTCCCATTAAGACGCACATGCATATTGTGACTGATTGTAATTACATTCCCATTAAGATGCACATGCATATTGTGGACTAATTATAATTAATTTCCCATTAAGATGCACATGCATATTGTGGACTGATTGTAATTACATTCCCATTAAGATGCACATGCATATTGTGGCTGATTATAATTACATTCCCATTAAGATGCACATGCATATTGTGGACTGATTATAATTACATTCCCATTAAGATGCACATGCATATTGTGGACTGATTATAATTACATTCCCATTAAGATGCACATGCATATTGTTGACTGATTATAATTACTTTCCCATTAAGATGCAGATGCATATTGTGGACTGATTATAATTACATTCCCATTAAGATGCACATGCATATTGTGGACTGATTATAATTACATTCCCATTAAGATGCACATGCATATTGTGGACTGATTGTAATTACATTCCCATTAAGATGCACATGCATATTGTGGCTGATTATAATTACATTCCCATTAAGATGCACATGCATATTGTGACTGATTGTAATTACATTCCCATTAAGATGCACATGCATATTGTGGCTGATTATAATTACATTCCCATTAAGATGCACATGCATATTGTGGCTGATTATAATTACATTCCCATTAAGATGCACATGCATATTGTGGCTGATTATAATTACTTTCCCATTAAGATGCACATGCATATTGTGACTGATTATAATTACATTCCCATTAAGATGCAAAGGCATATTGTGACTGATTTTAATTACATTCCCATTAAGATGCACATGCATATTGTGGACTAATTATAATTAATTTCCCATTAAGACGCACATGCATATTGTGACTGATTGTAATTACATTCCCATTAAGATGCACATGCATATTGTGACTGATTGTAATTACATTCCCATTAAGATGCACATGCATATTGTGACTGATTGTAATTACATTCCCATTAAGATGCACATGCATATTGTGGACGGATTATAATTACATTCCCATTAAGATGCACATGCATATTGTGGACTGATTGTAATTACTTTCCCATTAAGATGCACATGCATATTGTGGACTAATTATAATTAATTTCCCATTAAGACGCACATGCATATTGTGACTGATTGTAATTACATTCCCATTAAGATGCACATGCATATTGTGGACTAATTATAATTAATTTCCCATTAAGATGCACATGCATATTGTGGACTGATTGTAATTACTTTCCCATTAAGATGCACATGCATATTGTGGCTGATTATAATTACATTCCCATTAAGATGCACATGCATATTGTGGACGGATTATAATTACATTCCCATTAAGATGCACATGCATATTGTGGACTAATTATAATTAATTTCCCATTAAGACGCACATGCATATTGTGACTGATTGTAATTACATTCCCATTAAGATATACATGCATATTGTGGACTGATTGTAATTACTTTCCCATTAAGATGCACATGCATATTGTGGACTGATTATAATTACTTTCCCATTAAGATGCACATGCATATTGTGGACTGATTATAATTACTTTCCCATTAAGATGCACATGCATATTGTGGACTGATTGTAATTACATTCCCATTAAGATGCACATGCATATTGTGACTGATTTTAATTACATTCCCATTAAGATGCACATGCATATTGTGGACTGATTATAATTACTTTCCCATTAAGATGCACATGCATATTGTGACTGATTATAATTACATTCCCATTAAGATGCACATGCATATTGTGGATGGATTATAATTACTTTCCCATTAAGATGCACATGCATATTGTGGATGGATTATAATTACTTTCCCATTAAGATGCACATGCATATTGTGGACTGATTATAATTACTTTCCCATTAAGATGCACATGCATATTGTGGACTGATTGTAATTACTTTCCCATTAAGATGCACATGCATATTGTGGACTGATTATAATTACTTTCCCATTAAGATGCACATGCATATTGTGGACTAATTGTAATTACTTTCCCATTAAGATGCACATGCATATTGTGGACTGATTATAATTACTTTCCCATTAAGATGCACATGCAGATGCATATTGTGGACTGATTATAATTACATTCCTATTAAGATAGGGCGGCTTGCACCTGTCACCCCTGGGATTCCGGATATTGGCTAAGGCTCTTGCCACCCCCATAGTGCCTTTTTTAGGCAAGGCTCAAATTCTAAACCTACCACCCTAGAAAACAAAAATGGGAAGAAACTGAGGGTAATGCTGCTCAATGCCAGAAGTCTAAATCTCAAAATGCTCGCACTCGAGGCCCTTCTCAGTATGGAGAACATCGATGTCTGTGCTGTAACTGAAACCTGGTTCAAGGCTCCTGAGAGCACCCCGGCACTATTAGGTTTTACCTCATATCATGCGTTCCGGCCCCAAAACCCGGACCACACCACAAAAGGTGGGGGTGTATCCATATTCATAAAGGATACCCACACCTCCAGGTTGGTGGCAACGCACAAAGCTTCGGAAACCATCCAGGTGCAACTAACCATAGGCAAAACTGCTCTACAAATTGTAGCATGCTACAGGCCACCCTCTCAAACTCAGGAACCCCACACAGCCTTCCTGAAGACACTGGAGGGTATAAATGTATCTCCAAACACCATCATATTGGGTGACTTCAACTACCCAAATATAGACTGAAAACATTACTCAAGCCCTAACTTTCTAGCCCAACGGTTCCTGGAGTTCATAAATTCAAATGCCATGGAACAGCTAGTCACTGTTCCCACGAGAGGAGAAAATATACTAGATCTCATTGTCACAAACATGGGGACAAAATGCTCCACACCAGAAGTATATCCCTCATTGGTGAGATCTGATCATAAACTAATCTCACTGGAAATCCACATCCCGCCCCCACCCCAAACAAAAAAGACCATAGTGAAGAACTTCTCTAAAGCAAACTTCACACTACTCAAGACTGGTGTGGTATCCTTCAAGGCCCCGAGCCAGTGGAAACCACAACCCAAGCTGCGGAAGCCCTTACAAATGCCTTCTATGAACACCTCCAGGACTGCATGGATCAGGCAATCCCAAATAAAACCAAGACTCTTTCCACAAAGGGCAACGTCCAGTCTGGTGGACCCCAGCCATTAACAAACTTTACAATAAGAGGAGAAAGCTATTACATGATAGAACAAAATCCATAAAAGGAAGTCACCCCTGATCATTATTAGTAAAAAATACGAGCACTCATAAAATCAACTAAGGCCAATTTTGAGAGAAAAATTGCCATGGATTCAAAGGACAATCATAAGGCCTTTTTCAGCTATGTTAGGAACCTGGGTGGAAACTCCCAGATATGCTCAGAATTAGTCCAAAATGATACAAAAATCACTGAACCCACAGACATTGCCAACATACTGGCAGACAGGTTCAGTGCAAACTTCACCCCTCTCCCCTAAAGGAGAGATAACTATCCCAGCCAGTGTAGCTTCCCGGACATCTCAAATGCAAGTGAAAGCTGCTCTCTCTAAAGCTAAAAACACAGCATCAATGGGACTGGATGGTGTCCCGGCTGTGTGCTACACGAGCTAAATGAGGAATTAAACCCGCACATAAGGCAGCTGTTTAATCTCAGCCTTACCACAGGATACGTGCCCAAGGAGTGGTGTACGGCAACTGTGGTCCCACTCCACAAAGGCGCCTCTACGGACCCTGGTAATTACGCCCCATAAGCTTAACAAGTCTAGTCTGCAAAGCTATGGAGAGGATCATAATGGAGCTCATAAACAAAGATATAGGGGACTTGCAGACATTGGACCCGACCCAGTTTGGCTTTGTCAAGGGAAGATCATGCCTTTTGAACTTGGTCGACTTCTTTGAAACAGTCACCAAGGCCATTGATGAGGAAAGGCAGTCCATACAGCCTACCTTGACCTTGCAAGGCTTTCGACACAATACCCCACTCGGGTATTGTAGAAAAACTTACCAGCTTAAATGTAAACCCATATGTCACAAGATGGGTTGCAAACTGGCTTAAGGACAGAACCCACAGGGTTAGAGTTGCTGGCGCTATGTCAGACTCCAAGCCGGTCACAAGTGGTGTCCCACAGGGCTCGGTCCTTGGCCCCCTATTGTTTGGCATCTACTTCTCAGAAGTACAGGCCAACATGGGAGGGCTTTGGCTGACAAAGTTTGCAGACAACTGCAAACTGGGCGACATAGTGGAAAGTGCATCGGACACGGATATCCTTCAGAAGGGACTCACGGAAACAGATAGCTGGTGCCAGAGCCATGGCCTGAAGTTAAACGCCAAAAAATGTATAGTCATACCCTTCAGGAAAAACAAGGTAACCCCAAGCTACCATATAGGTGGCAATCCACTAAGCACAGAAGAGGTTATCAGGGACCTGGGAACCCAGGTTGACAGTAGCCTTTCTTTTGACACTCACGTTGCTAAAGTGGTTAGAAAGACCTTCTACATTGCCCACCTGATCATGAAGGGATTCACATCCAGATCTAGTGAGGTCATTGTTCCCCTGTACTCTTCACTTATCAGACCAATGATCGAGTACAATGCCCCATTCGGGATGTATCTCACCCGACATCTGCAGCAATTGGAGAGACCCTAAAAGTTCCTCACCAAAAGGATAAAGGGACTCCAAAATCTGTCATATGCTGCCAGATTGAAGAAACTCCAGCTCTATTCAGTCGCATACCGTCTGCTCAGAGGTGACATGTGCCTGACATACAAGGCCATGTCCAACCCAGAATTAATGGACATGCTCCACCTCAAAAAATCCAAATCCACCAAAACCACTAGAGCAAGCGACTTAAACCTTAGCACGGATATAAATAGGACGTGCTGGAGGGATAGATTTATCACTCAGAGACTCCCTATGCTGTGGAATAAAATCCCGGTCCATGTGAGGCAGAGCACCTCGCTGACTCTGTTCAAGAGAAATCTAGACCTGTGGATGGGAGATCGTAGGTTTACCCCGGGAATCATCTCTGTGTCACTGCTGGACAGAGGTACAACAAACTAATGGGCACAGTATTTTTTCATATAAGGGGTGGCGTAAGCCACAAAAATTTGGGCTAGGCTTATAAATGCCTTAGGGCAGATAGCCTAGTATAAACCTATGAACCTATGAACCTATAAGATGCACATGCATATTGTGGACTGATTATAATTACTTTCCCATTAAGATGCACATGCATATTGTGGACTGATTATAACTACATTCCGAATTAAGATGCACATGCATATTGTGGACTGATTGTAATTACTTTCCCATTAAGATGCACATGCATATTGTGGACGGATAATAATTACATTCCCATTAAGATGCACATGCATATTGTGGACTGATTATAACTACATTCCCATTAAGATGCACATGCATATTGTGGACTGATTATAATTACATTCCCATTAAGATGCACATGCATATTGTGGACTGATTATAATTACTTTCCCATTAAGATGCACATGCATATTGTGGATGGATTATAATTACATTCCCATTAAGATGCACATGCATATTGTGGACTGATTATAATTACTTTCCCATTAAGATGCACATGCATATTGTGACTGATTATAATTACTTTCCCATTAAGATGCACATGCATATTGTGGACTGATTGTAATTACTTTCCCATTAAGATGCACATGCATATTGTGGACTGATTGTAATTACATTCCCATTAAGATGCACATGCATATTGTGGACTGATTGTAATTACATTCCCATTAAGATGCACATGCATATTGTGGACTGATTATAATTACATTCCCATTAAGATGCACATGCATATTGTGCATTGATTATAATTACATTCCCATTAAGATGCACATGCATATTGTGGATGGATTATAATTACTTTCCCATTAAGATGCACATGCATATTGTGGACTGATTGTAATTACATTCCCATTAAGATGCACATGCATATTGTGGACTGATTGTAATTAGTTCCCATTAATATGCACATGCATGAAAATATTAATCCTAATCCAATCAGATGAATTAATAGTATATTCGATTTTGCAATTTAACTTCATTGAGTCTGTATGCAATTTCAACGATAAGCAATTATTCACATATTTTTCCCATGAAAACTGTTTTTGTAGCCATTTGGCTTTATTGGGTCTCCATCTCATCCATTAATAACATCACATCCCAAAATTTTATTATAGACCTTCACTTCCACTTTTGTGTAATATTTGTTTTCTTCTGAGAGTGTTACAAAGACCAGTTCTCCCTCATTGTGGTACAATATAACTCTGTCTCATATCCCCAAACAGAAGTATTTTATTTTACTGCATTTCTCATCTTAAAATTCCACACAAGAAGTCCTTCCAAATCTTCATTAAGATTAGCCAATACGTGAGGCTTTTCCAAGATGGCTATACACTGATCAACAGCTTGATCTCAGCTCTCCCAGTGTGAAAAAAGAAAATGAGAAATAAGGGCTAGTAATTCTGCCAGCTTGAGTAGAATTCATTTAATAGCTAGATGTACACTGACTGGATGCCAGCAAGGATGAAACTTAGAGATCTGAATGAAAATCAACTACAAAAGATGAAGAAAAAATACACTGACTGGGAAGAATCCTGCAGCTGTTCTGCAAAAAGTAGTTCAAGCCCCCGCTTTGGTATAAGAGTGACAGCTTCCAGTGATTTAGAGGAAAAAATAAATCAAATGTACTTAGAGATGATTAAAATAAATAAAACACTGAAGGAGTATAACTACTCAAATAACAAAGGGCTGGAAACAAATGTCCGACGCTTTAAACAGATATTCAGATGAACTGATAAAACTGCAAAAATCCAAGATCAAAATGAAGAAAAAGCTGGTTGAGTATAAGATTGTGCAAGAGGAAATGTTTCAAAAAATGCTAGAGTTAGAGGACAGAGTACTCTGAAGAAACCTGAGATTTTCTGCTGTACCAGAGAAACTGGAAGGGAAAGAGTGCATTGATTTTATGAAGGCACAAATAAGCAAGTGGAGTGGTATTCCACAGCATGATTTGTTAATTGAAAGGGCATATTGTGTGTATGCTCCAAACCTGGTCATGAGAAAACAGCCAAGACCTGTATTAGTAAAGATGCAATCCTACCAGCAGAAAGAGCTAATCCAGACAAAAGATGGGTAAAGTATTAAAAACTGAATACAGTAGAGTGTTTGTGGAAAATGATTATTCACAGTACACCAGGCAGAAGACAAGCAAATTTATCCCATCAATGAGGGAATATCGAAAGGCTGATATGAGATTCAAGCTGCTGTATCCAGCTATCTTCAGAATATTTTTTCATGAGGTTATATTGTATGTTAATGTATAAATACTAGATGTCTGTGTACAAACTTTAGTTTGTTTGCTTTGTTATTTGTATATTCATATTTAAATGCTTTAAATATATATCAATTTGTAAATCTATAACATAAATTATCTTATATATGTCTATGTGATTGTTTTCATTATAATCAAAATCAATAAATCTGTTTAAAAAAAAAAGAACATTTTTTCATGGAGGATGAAAGTCATAATTTTAAATGCAGAACAGGATAAGGAGGGAATAAAAAAGTTTGTTCAACAAAAAGTGAGCTATCAAACAGAAGGAGACTGCTTCTCGTTCTTCTGATAATAAAGCGGATAGAGAGACTGCCTGTGAAACTTTCTCCAGTGTTCCAAAAGAAAATGCTTGAGAGATAGAAAAAAGCACAGGAGGTGACCAGAAGAATTAGGAGTACCTTGGGTATGACCCAGAATCTGGTGCTGGGAAATGGAGATGAACAGGAAGAAGACCGACACTGAAATTAGTAATAAATGTGAGATTATAAATCATCAATCACAGTTATGAAATATGGCTTTGCAAGAAAAAGGGGCTGAGAAATTCAAATGACTGACAGGCATGTGCCCCAGTTCATGTCACTAAAGTCTGAAAGGATACTAAAAGGAAAACAAAATAGCCAAGCTTGCACACAACAAAAAATATGTTCCCATGTCCCCACCTCTCATTCTTCAAATATCCATCGATGTGCATCTATGTTCAGGAACATATAATATAACATCAAATATCACAGATTCTTCCCTTTTAGCCTGTTATCCTTACCCAGTTTGTTACTTCCTCCCTCCCTCCTTTGTGGTTGCAGTAAAACTGACTAATACAAACCAGGGAAAATGGACTACTATAGTGGTTTGCCAGCAGCCAGGAGACCTCAAGCATTAGAACTGTGTTTTTGGTCATTTTCAAGTCATAATTCTTCCCCTTCTGTTCTGCTCCAATGCCTTGCTGTTGGCCTGCCTTTGGAGCTTTAAGGCCTTCCTGAACTGTGCTTCAGTCAAATCCTGCTGTTCAGATATTAAAAATTTATTATAGACTTCAGATCCTTTTCTAAGCTGCATTGTGATTAGTACTTTCATAGTATTTGAAGACGTCTTCAGATTTAGAAATCTTTATGTTTAGAAACATGTTCTTCAACCTATGAAGGGCATAAAACTATTACTGGAGACACTGCCATGCAAAGCATCTTGACCATGGGATGACTTTGTAGGATATCTGGGTAATATGCAAATCCATTTCCACTTTCTTTCATCCGTCTCATTTTCCAGCTGAGTGCTTTATTCTCTTGTCATCTATTCCACCACCTCTAATTTATATACTTTTAAAGATTCCCTTGATTACTTACTGGGGTCTATATTGGATGATCAGACTTTCAAAAGTTTGACTGTCATATGGTCAACACCATATGACCAAATTTTTGAAAATTCGAACATTTTAACAGAGATCTCTGTACACCGTGGAATGGAAAGATTTCCCTTTTCTTCACTGTAGTGCAATATCGGAGTTGGTATATTTAAAGAGCGGGGGTGTGGGGGGTGCAGGGGGGCTTGCCCCCTGCTTAAAACATTCAGGTAAGTTATTTGTGTAGTTTATTTTTTTTTATTAGATTTTCAAACTTTTAAAAGTTTGATCATATGGTGTCAACCATATGACAGTCAAACCTTTGAAAGTTCGATTTTCTAATATAGACCCCTACTTACTGATGCCTACATGACTGGGAAAGCGTCTCTGGCGTTTAATATTAAAAAACTACTGAAAGTGCAGCCCCTTGCCCCAACAGTTGTATTAGTTCTGTGGTCTTTGCTGTACTAAGCAAGTTCCGTGTCTGACTGTAAAGTCCAGTCATTGACCATTGGCACCGGGAGCTTTGGTACCAATTATACTTATGGACATCATTATGTCTGACCATGGTGCTCTGTATGAGCAATCCATGATAAGCACAGAAGTCCAAAAACAATTTACCACTTGGCTTTAAATCAGACAACCCATTTCCAGCTTTGTGGCATTGAAGGATGACGTCTTAACCATAACTCACATGGCCAAATTCAGGTTGTGACTTAGGAGCTCGGAGTGGAATTATTTCCAGAAGGAGCCACAGCTAGAGATTTGTGTGCTCTCTCTGTGCCAAAAGACATTGCTTCAGATAGATCAAGGATGTTAGGAAGTCAGGATATTAGAAAGTTAGTCACGCATTTCCCTTCTATTTTCTCTGGTAAACCAAAAATGTGAATATTTTTGCTTCAAGATCTGTTCTCCAAATCATCTAGTTTGCTCAATAGTATTGTATTTTGTTTTTAAAGGAACTCAGTTTTGTTCTCTTCTTCTGACAATCTTCTTTCCACACCATTTAAGACTTCTTCTACTCCTGAAATCTGTATTTTCTGTTGATTGAGAGTCTCTTGAATTACTTCCATCCACTTTGGACATCTTTCCTCAAAGATGTCTAATTTGTTGCTCATTTTATCCATTTTCAGAGACAGTTCCTGGATGTTTGCCAGAACCATTTGAAACTCCTTCTTCAGTTATGTGTCTTGAGAGTTTGTTTTTGTGTGATTCATCTTATTGATGTATAAGACCTCCAGATAGTATTTTGACAGGAAAATATAGGAATAATTAAATAATTTCTATACATAATCGAAGAGGAAGGTTTAGGCTATTAATTCTCTATGAAAATAAAAAAATACAATAACTTCAAAATAATATTTCCTGTCAGAAACATGTTAAGAACAGCAGAAGTGATGAATTTTGCCTCCATCTCCTCAGCATCCTGGCCACCCCCCCCCCCCCCATCTGAGTTTTCTAAGGGTATTCCAGTTATCCCATCAAATTGCTGGAATTTTGGCTCTTCTAAACTGTGCGTTTACATCTGCCCTTGCCTTTATGGCCCAAGTAAGAGATGGTCAAGTTTACTTACTTGGTTGATAAATGGATTAAAAAAATACACTAAGTGTATCAGAATCCTGAACATTTAAGGTCATTATTTATGGTAGAATGGATACCAATCTACTAAAATCAAAGTCTTTGTTAAGGGTGACTTGAACATCCACTGACAAAACTGCATCCTCCTGGTCTAAAACTGCACTTTATGGATTTCTACCAGCTAGAAATCCTACAATTAAGGTCAATAATGAAACTGGTGCAATGAATAACCCCTAGTAGAAACCATTTCACCCTCCCACTTGAAAGTGGCAGGATTAATACCTGATGCTCTTACTGACCTTAGGTCACTCTTGGCTATTTGGAAGGCCTTCTCATTCGGGTCTACTTTAATTAACCGAAAGCTGATTCAAGTGAATGCAAATCCATCGACACATATACATCGAACTGCGAAATGAGAAAACTCACAAAACCGCGAAACTCAAAATACTGATTTGTCATACTCAGCCAACCCCACCGCCCGAAACACACTACCCACCCAAACAAAATAAATAAACCACAAACATCCACAAACCAAAACCTTACTTTTAACCCTACACTAAACCCCACATACACCACTATCTATGCACTCTCCTTAACCCCTCCCTAACCCTAAGGTCCGTAACTACTGCACACTTACCCTACGGAGCTATACCCAAACAAAATAAATAAACCACACACATACACTAACCAAACCCCTACCTCAAACCCTACACTAAACGTTAAATACACTACCCATATTACATTACCTATCTATGCACTTACCTTAACCCGCACCCTAATGTCCATAACTATCGCACACTTACCTTACAGATCTGTAGCTCAGACGGGCCAACCAAAACACTTCCACATTTCGAATTTCGCGGTTTTGTGAGTTCACTTATTTCGTGGTTTGATGCATTTGTGTTGATGGATTTGCATTCGCTGGAATCAGCTTGCAGTTAAATAAAGTAGACCCTCTCATTCTACCCCTGAGGTCATGCCGTCTACAGACATGAGTAACATCTGCACAGATGGCTTTGGGAGAGAACTACTGGAGCATGGCTGGCCTCTCACAACTAGTCTAAGATGACTTCACTGCTTAGTCTAGCAGAAGCATATCGGTGTCAAGCAGGAATGGAAATCAAACCAGAAGTAGATAAAAATCAGGTGGCAACTGAATCTAAATGTGCCAAAAAAAAAAGAAAGAAATAATATAAGGTGAAGGATCAAATGAGAAGGCATGAAATGTGGAAAATGCATAAATGTAGTTGCAAGTATAGAAAACTCCTGGAACAAGCTCATGTTGATCAGGACTGAATGTAGGAATGATAAAGGAGAGGTGAATTCAAACCAAAAGACGAAAGGTTAATATTGGCGGCCCAAGATAGTGGACTACATACACAGTGGTTTACAAAGTCCATTGAGCATGTGGAAGAAACAGACAAATGTAAGTTTTGTAAAACAGAATTGGGAACAGCCGCACACCTTGTTGCTGGTTGTGATATACTAATGGTAGAAGGATCGTATACTGAAATGTATAATAATGTGGCAAGACTGTTGCACTGGGGATTGTGCAAACATTATAATACTGAAGTGGCTGAAAAACATTGGCAGCATAATTGGAACTGCCTAGACATAGTAAGGCCTTGCTGAGTCTAATTATGGTGGTTGCCAAAAAAGCAATTACTAGAAAATGGAAATCAAAGTCTAAACGAACTGCACTACAAGTAGTGATTATAGTAACAGAGGTAAAACAACTGGAACTGGGATCTTTAGAAAAGGGTAGGAACAAATTACATAGGATACCACAGTAATGCAGCGGTTAGCATTGCCACCTCACAGCTAGAGGTTCTCCTGTTTGATTCTCGGCTGAGGTGTCTTCTGTGTGGAGTCTGCATGTCCTGCCTGCAGTTATGTGTGTTTCCTCTGGGTGCTTCTGTTTCCTCCCACATTCCAAAAACATGCTGCAGGTGTGTTGGACACTCTAAACTGGCCCTAGGTGTGAGTGTGTGCATGCTTTCTGTGGAAGGCTGGGCACCGGGCTGGCAACTTGACACCATAAAACTCGACTGCCAATCGTTCCGTGGACTGTTGTTCCACTGTGGTGATCCCTAATGGGAAAAGTTGAAAGAAGAAGTGAGCAAAAAAAGGGAATTGTGGTATCAATACATGCAGAGGTGGAACGAGGTTTACAAGAAGGCAGGATTTGAATGAGCTATGTAATGTTTGACTGACAATGACTGGATATATTATAAGTGATCTAAAATGTTTGCAGCTACAGTTGTGTCAGTATGGTTTGTAATGTATAATGTTAGCAACTGAAATTGTATCGGTATGGTTTATTTTCTTTTATTTCATTTATATAAGTGTAAGATAGCCTATGACATATGTGATAATTTAATAAAGATCTTTCTTGTTAAAAAAAATTAGAAACATAAGCCACAAAGCATTATACAAAATGATGAAATTTATATCACATGGGATCACTCATTACCAACAGTTCAAAAAATAAATGTGAAAAGATACAGTAGTCCATGAAAAGAAGACAAAATTTGCACTGATCATTGAAATTGCCACACCCAGTGACTACAGTGTCTTACATACAATCAGCGACACAAAGTCATAAATACCAACATTCACAGGCAGAAACAAGGGCAGTTTGGAAGAAGGATACCCAGACAGTTCCTATAGTAGTAGGAGCAGCAGGCCTTATAAAAATAATTAAAAATTGGACTTAGCTATGTTACCAATACATGTCCACGATATGAATTGCTTAAGGAAGCAGCCATTACTGGGCACATTGTGGTTGCTACATAGAGCACTTCTGACTAACATCAAAGACTGAAACCATACTAATTCCATGACTCTATAGTCAGACACACTGACGTCCCACTCACTAGGCTGAATAAGGAGAAGGTTACTGTTAGTTGCCTGTTGGGTGCCAGGATCCGCCACATAACACAAACACTCAGGTCACTCCAGAACAAGTACAAATACAATTCTGTCATTGTCCATGTTGGTGTGAATGACCTGAGCTGTACCTCCCTGGACTACATGAAAAGAGACACGGAAGAGCTCTCTGATCACATAGCCCAGGCCGGTATGACCCTGACCCTGAGTAGCATCCTGCCCTCACCAAGAATGATACCACAGTATAAAGAAAAAATTATCAATTTCAACAATTGGCTAAGTTTCTGGTGTCATTCAAAGGGGATCCAGTTTCTGTCCGCCCGAGATGACATGCTCGACAAGTCACACTGCTTCGCTAGAGACGGCTTGCACCTGTCACCCTTAGGCTTTCGAATACTGCCCAAGGCTCTTGCCACCCCCATAGTGCCTTTTTTAGGCAAGGCTCAAAAGAAAAACCTACCACCATAAATAGCACAAATAAAAAAAATTGAGGGTAACGCTACTCAATGCCAGAAGTCAAAACCTCAAAATGCACACACTCGAGGCACTCCTCAGTATGGAGAAAATCGATATATGTGCAGTAACAGAAATCTGGTTTAAGGCTCCAAAGAGCACCCCAGCACTACCAGGCTAAGACTCATACTATACATTTTGGCCACAGGACCCAGACCGAAATACAAAAGGCGGGGACGTATCCATATTCATCAAGGATACCCACACCCCCAGGTTAGTGGCACAGCACAATGCTTCAGAGATCATCCATGTGCAACTAAAAATGGGACAAACTGCAACTCAAATTGCTACAGATCACCCACCATGTCCCAGGACCCCCATTCCACATTTCTGGAAACACTGGAAAAGATAAAGGTCCTACCAAACACCCTAATATTGGATGATTTCAATTACCCAAACATTAACTGGGAGAACTACTCAAGTACTAACTCCCTTGTCCAACATTTCCTAGAATTTATAAACTCAAATGCCCTGGATTAACTGGTCAACACTCCCACCAGAGGTGACAACATATTGGACCTGGTCATCACCAGCATGGGCGAACAGTGCTCCACACTGAAGATCAACCCCTCGCTGGTTAGATCTGACCATAAATAAATCACTTTGGATATCCACATTCCGCCCCCACCCCTGGACAAGGAAACCACCGTGAAAAACTTTTCAAAAGCAAACTTCACGTTACTTAAGACCGAGGTGGAACGTTTCAAAGCCCCCATGCTAAAGGTAATGCTGTCCAAGCTGCAAAATCCTTTACTAATGCATTCTATGGGCACCTACAAGAATGCATGGATCGTGCTATCCCAAGCAAAACCAAGACTCACTCCTCCAAGAAAAGGAAACCAGTCTGGTGGACCCCTGCCATAAACAAGTTATACAATAGAAGGTGGAAACTAGTACAGAAAAGAGTAAAATCTAAAGAAGGGAAGACATCCCAGATCAGTATCAGCAAGAAACTACGATCCCTCATAAAATCATCCAAGGTGAGCTTCGAAAGAAAAATTGCCAAGGACTCCAAAGATAACCACAAGGCATTCTTGTGAAGAATCTAAGTGGCAATGCTCAGATCTGCTCGGAGTTAGTGCAGAATGGCACAAAATACACTGAACCAACCGATATCACCAAAATACTGGCAGACAGGTTCAGTGCAAACTTCACCCCCCCATCTCACCCCCAAAAGGACCCATAACTATACCAGAAGAATGTAGAACCCCTGAAATCACAGACACTCAGGTTAAAACAGACCTCTACAAAGCCAAAAACACAGCATCAATGGGAATGGACGGTGTCCCAGGCTGTGTCCTACACAAGCTCAAAGACGAACTAACCCCTCACCTAAATACACTGTTCAAACACAGCCTCCCCACAGGCTACATACCCATAGAGTGGCACACAGCAACAGTTATTCTGCTCCACAAAGGTGGAGCCACAACAGACCCTGGAAACTATCACCCTATAGGCCTGACTTGCGTGGTCTGCAAGGCTATGGAATGCATCATCATGGAACTCATTAACAGAGACATTGGGAACCTCCAAACACTGGACCCTACCCAGTTCGGTTTTGTTAAGGGCAGATCATGCCTCCTAAACCTGGTGGACTTCTTTGAGACAGTTACCAAGGCTATAGACGAGGGAAAGGTGGTACACACAGCCTACCTAGACCTCGCAAAGGCCTTCGACACCATTTCCCATTCTGGTATTATAGACAAGCTCACCAGCCTGAACATAAACCCCTACATCACAAGATGGGTTGCCAACTGTCTCACAGACAGAACCCACATGGTGAGAGTTGCGGGAGCTAGGTCTGACTCTAAACCGGTTACAAGTGGCGTTCCCCAGGGCTCAGTCCTAGGACCCCTCCTGTTCAGCATATACTTCTCAGAGGTACAGGCAAGCACAGGAGGACTATAGCTGACCAAGTTCGCAGACGACTGCAAACTAAAGGCTATAACTGACTCACTGGTTGCCACAGACATCCTCCAAAAGGGTCTCACTGAGACGGATACCTGGTGTCAAAATCATGGCCTCAAGCTAAATGCCAAAAAGTGCATAGTCATCCCCTTTGGAAAAAATGAAGTACCCACAAACTACCACATAGGTGGTAGTACCCTAAATACGGAAGACGTAATAAGGGATCTGGGGACCTAAGTAGATGGTAATCTCTCCTTTGATAATCACATTGCCAAAGTGGTTAGAAAATCCTTTTATGTGGCCTACCTAATTACAAAAGGGTTCGCATCCAGATCAAAAGAGGTCATTGTGGCCCTCTACACATCACTCATCAGACCCATCATAGAGTACAATGCCCCATTTGGGATGTACCTTACAAGACACCTGCAACAGCTGAAAAGACCACAGAAGTACCTCACCAAGAGGATCACTGGCCTCAAACAGATGCTCTATGCAGCTCGACTGAAGAAACTCCAGCTGTACTCAGTTGCATACTGCCTACTCAGAGGTGATGTCTCCCTGACATACAAGGCCATGTCCAACCCAGAATTGATGGACATGCTCCACCTAAAGAAAACCTTATCCCCTTGAGCCACATGCTCTAGGGATCTAAACCTCACCACAACAATAAATAGGACGTGCTGGAGGGATAGATTCCTGTCCCAGAGACTTCCCATGCTCTGGAACAAGATTCCAATCTACATTAGGCAGAGCTCCCCGCTAACCTTCTTCAAGAGAAACCTTGACAAGTGAATGGGAAACAGAAAGTTTATCCCAGGGATCACTTCAATGGCTCTGCTGGACAGAGGCACAGGGAACTAATCTAAGGGGGCAGCAAAAGCCAACACATTCTGGCTAGGCTTATAAATGCATTCGGGCAGATAGCCTAGTACCTACCTATGAATCTATGAAACTATACTTTGACCTAGGAATGGGGCCTATTCCCATCATAGTATTAGAAACATAAAAGATATGGAGAAATTAAAAAAAAACTAGGAAGTGTTGGTGAAGCATTATACTGCTTTACTGGGGTGTTCCTCTTACTTCACAGTTAGAATGCCACCACTAGAAAGCTTTGGTTCATGGACTATTGTCCCAGTTGTCCCAGTTGCATAACTCCATTTGTAGAGAAATCTAAGGAAACAGGAATCTTGGAATCAGTTCAAGCAGCCATGTGTCACATCTATAGAGCAGGTGATGCATGAAAAACTGCAAATGACAGGACTTCAGGAACCACAAGTTTTGTTACTCTGTAATCCCAGATCCTGCTGGAGAGGTTCTGTGACATCAAAGATCCTCTCCTGAGCAAGCAGTTTCTTGGTCTCATTCAGAAACACCGGGGAACAAATTTGTTGTGTATCTTTACAAAGTGGCTCCCTACTGAAGTGCTGACACTTGAAATACAAAGTGCCAAAAAGGTTAAAAAAAAGACAAAAACTTGAAGAAGAATGAATTTTGAAATTCATTCTTCTCCTTAAAACTTCTTTTTGCAAGGGGACACGCCTCTCTTCGCCACTTCTAAACATGTATATATATATATATATATATATATATATATATATATATATATATATATTTATAGCACTATCTGCCTGAGCTGTGGTGTGTCAGTCACCTTTAAAAGATCCCATGACAGTTACTGAAAAAAGAGTAGGGGAAGGTCCCCAGTGTCCTGGCCAAATTAACCCTAGTCAGATCTCCCTGAAAAGAGTCATTGACCTAATGGGACTAACTCAGTCAACAAAGTGTAAATAAAAATAAGTAACTAAATAAATATATTAATTTACTTATCCAGTAAACAAATACTAAAATAAAATACATAAAATAATAAGATAAAAAATAGAAACTACTGTTCTGTCATTTTGACCGTACTTGTAAGGAAGCCACAAAGCTGGCGTATGTGGAAATCTGTTGATCTCAGAACCCTAAGTAGCAGGGGTTTTACAGAATAAGAGATCTTTGACTAAGTAATTAGGCTAGTAAACCATAAAGAGGGTTATGAACATGACCTATTTAGACTTTAGCGATGTAGTTAATAAGTTACTACACAAAAGATTAAATAAATAAAGAAACTGGACAGGCTTGAATGGGCCTTCAAGGAGCAAGTCAACACCAAAAGATCTTTGCATCGTGACATTAAACATCTGTAGTATCTGCAACAAAGTAGCAGACTTCCATGCATGGCTTATACAGTATACACCTGATATAGTTGCTCTAACAGAAACCTGGCTCAAACTCCAGATATCTGACTCAGAAATACTTCCCCCTGGATATCAAATATTATGAAAAGATAGACTTCATAAGAAAGGGGAAGGCCTGGCATTAATATATCGTAACCACTTAAACATAGTACCCCACCCAAAAATCATTCCCACTTTCAATAATATGGAAATCCTATCAGCATCACTATTTTTCAACAACCATAAACAAATATCTATTGTCACCATATATATTCCTCCAGGTTCCAATATCCCAACACTGGAAGACTTCCTATCATGGTCTAACCACTGCATCTCAAATGAAACCATAATCCTCGGTGACACTAATATAAATTGGCTTAAACTAACACAAAGCAATTCCACAAACTCCATCAATCTGTTCAAATTTACACAAATTATACAAACCCCAACACACACAACAAACAATCACCCTGAATCCACCCTAGAGTGGATATTAGTATCCCACCCACAGTACTAATCCAATCCCAACACCCTTCCCAATATCCTAAGTGACCACTTACCAGCCCTGATACACAGACTATCAACCTCCACTCCAAGCATTCATTCATACAAATATACCAGAAATCTAGCCAATTTTAGCCAGTCTGACTTTTGCAACCTATTACAAACACTAAACTGGATCCCATTGAAATATCTTCCCTTAGATAAAGCAGTACATTATTTCAATATTGTCTTCCTAGATACCCTTAACTCCACAGCCCCCATAAGAAACAAGAGAACATAACCATGCTCCTTGGCTATCTAAATCAACCAAACAACTACTGATTAATAGCGACCGAGCATGGCACAAATGGAAAAAAGATAAGACCCCACCCAGCGAAACCGTCTTCAAAATACGTAGAAACAAAGCAGAACAGGCCATTCATCAGGACAAAAAGACTTACTTCTCCCAACAAATAAACACCCACAGTAATAATCCCAGACTTTTCTGGAAATCTGTCAACTCATTACTAAATCCTGGCAGCACCCAAAACCCATCTCCATTTCCAGACAAAAGCCCAGTTTAAATCGGTGAAATATTTAATAAAGACTTTATTGATATCCTTTCATTAGTAAATGCAGGCAATACCCCAACCCCCATTAACCTGTCCATCATACCTCAAAGCAATATCAGCTCCATACCATGCTTTAACTTCCAACCTGTAGCAACCTCTCAAATACAAACATTACTTGGCAAATTGAAACCAGGCTCCTCATCCACTGATAATCTCTCCCCAGAATACCCCAAAATTAGTGCTAAGGCAATATGTTTCCCAGTAAGTATCCTTATAACCCGATCACTTGCAGAATGCACAGTCCCCCAGCTCTGGAAAAAATCAATCACCCCACTTCATAAAGGTGGAAACCCCCATGACCGATCTAATTTTAGACCCATTTCCATACTGTCCCCGCTATCTAAAATAATGGAAAAATGCATCCACAAACAACTGGTTGAATATCTAACCAGCAACAACCTACTATCCCCTTCACAAAATGGTTTTCAATCATCCCACAGTACCATTACTGCCCTAGTCTCCTTCACAAATTACATCTATAGCACCCTAGATAATAACCTACTTACATCAGTCCTGTTATTGGATCTCTCAAAAGCATTCGACACAGTCTCCCACATCAAACTTATCCAGCAACTCCGCTCACTAGGATTCTCTGATGCCACCCTAACCTGGTTCACTAGTTACTTGGAAAATGACAGTCTGTAAAATGGCTGAATAACCTCTCTAGCTTTCTCCCAAATAACATAGGAGTGCCCCAGAGGTTAGTCTTGTCTACTATTCAACATTTTTTAAATGACCTAAATAAAGTTCCCATTGACTGTACTACCATACAATATGCAGATGATTCAACCATAATCTGTACCTCCAATAACTTCTCTGACCTCCAAAAGTTAACACAAAAGGCCTTTACATCCATAGAACTCTGGCTAAACCAATCACAGCTATTACTTAACCCTAATAAGTTTAAACTACCCATATTTGCATCTAAACCTGTTCCCACAGACTTTACTATATTCTCCATAAACAAAACCCCAATAGAGTTAGTAAATCAAGCCAAACTGTTAGGAATTACTATTGACAGCAAACTTAGCTTTGACTTGCATATTAATAATGCAATACAAAAGACTCACTTCAAATTAGGCAAAGTTTACAGAAACAAACAATACTTAGACAAATCCATCTGAATAAAACTTTCAAAAAGTCTTCTCCTTCCAACCTTACTATATGGGTCTCCTATCTTCACCAATCTCCACAACTCTTTGCAAGACAAACTACAGTCCTGTTATTATAACACTGTAAAATTTGCATCAGCCCAACCAAATCGCACCCACCATTGCCAGGCCACTAAAGAACTAAAGTGGCTAGAATTTGGACATTACCTACATTACACACAACTTACCTTTGCCCATAAACTCGTTTATAAACCCAAGTGTTGCCCCTTCCCTGAAAAATATCATTGAACTTTATGTCCCATCCAAAAATCTACACTCTAACAACGAACACCTACTCACAGTATCAAAACCTCATAAAAGAGCAGGTAGCTGCCTCTATTCCCATTCCATAACTAAGCTGTGGAACGCCCTCCCATCATCAGTTACAGAATTAATCTCCTTTAAAAGAAAACTAAAACAACATCTCACTGATAACCCCAGCTGCACATGCAACACATATCCACAGCCGCACATGCAACACATATCCACAGCCGCACATGCAACACATATCCACAGCCGCACATGCAACACATATCCACAGCCGCACATGCAACACATATCCACAGCCACACATGCAACACATATCCACAGCCGCACATGCAACACATATCCACAGCCGCACATGCAGCACATATCCACAGCCGCACATGCAACACATATCCACAGCCGCACATGCAACACATATCCACAGCCGTACATGCAACACATATCCACAGCCGCACATGGAACACATATCCACAGCCGCACATGCAACACATATCCACAGCCTCCTTAATCTAGCAAAAGTGTTTCACATAGTAAATATACTTGTGTATATGTTATGCTGTTACACCATATGAGTTCTCCCTAATCTTTAGTATCATAGTCCACATTTTCTCTTCTCTGTCACTTTCTACTTTTAATATTACCATTAAATATATGCCACCTATAATCTGCTTATTCCCACTACCTAGTTATAAGATTCTAACTATTTCTGTCTTACCTTTAAGTTTAACTCTCTAATTCTATCTTTCCCTTTTCCTATACACCCCAAACAAAAAAATGAGCTGTATTGTTAAATATTTCTAACTGTATAATTTTCCTACATGCTAATGTTCCATTGTTACTGTATTGTGCCTTTTTACAACATATTTGCTGTTTAGATAGTTTTCTGTATTATTTCACTTGCTTTATAATTATAATTTTGTTTCCTTACAAATTTGTGTAATGATTTTCATGTAACTTGGGGCTTTTCTTCCCGGGCTTCCACTAAAAATGGGTCTCAAGCCCAGTGGACTTTCCCGGTTAAGAAATGTCAATAAATAATAAATAAATAATAATATTGGTGGCGCAAGATAGTGGAGTACATACACGTTGGTTTGCAAAGTCCATTGAACATGTGGGAGAAACAGACAAATGCAAGTTTTGTAAAACAGAATTGGAAACAGTCACACACCTTGTTGCTGGTTGTGCTATACTAAAGGCAGAAGGACTGTATACTGAAAGGCATAATAATGTGGCAAGACTGTTGCACTGGGGATTGTGCAAACATTATGGAAGTGGCTGAAAAACACTGGAAACACGAGCCACAAAGCATCATAGAAAACGATGAAGTTTATATCACATGGGATCACCCATTACCAACAGTTCAAAAGATAGATGCTAGAAAACCACATATAGTGGTCCATGAAAAGAAGACAAAAGTGCATTTATCACTGAAATCACTACACCCAGTGACTACAGTGTCTTGCATACAGAGAGACACAAATTCATAAAATATCAGGATTTTCCGGCAGAAATGAGAGCAATGTGGCAGAAAGCTACACTGACAGTTCCAATAGTCGTAGGAGCAACGGGTATTACAAAAACAAAATCTACAATTGTATTTAGATATGTTACCAATACATTTAACTCCTTACAAATTGCAGAAGGAGTCATTACTGGGCACATTGCGGGTGCTGTGAAGAGCACTTCTTGTTGACATCAAAGAGTGAATCAATACTAATTTCATGAACTTTAATCGTACTTTGACTTAGGAATGGGGTCCATTCCCATCATGGTATTAGAAACCCAAAATATTTGGAGAAATTAAAATAGGAATCCAAATAGACAGATGATAAATTCAGCAAGAAAAGGAGAGTTGTATAGCTGGAACTGAAGTCATCCTCAAGTCTTGATGAGTACCTTCATGTGGTAGACCCTGTTTTCACAAATTCTCACCAAGACAACATTGATATATAGACTGTATATTATATAGCATATAGCATGGGAAGAGGTAAGTTAATAAGAAAGACAGCTGGGAGCACAATACCTGGATAAAAAATGTGCCCGATCCTGGTACGCACACTGGTGCCAGGACTAGAAAAAATGACAATGTAGAATTCTCAAGACATAGAAACATTCGTGCAATGAAGTTAGGCCAGGCTCAGAAGGAGGATGACCCCCTGTTGTTGAAGGAAGTAATAGTCTACAAAAAACACAAAAACTGACAGGCCAAAATAATAGTCATAAAGATGATAGGAGCAAACTATTGAGGATAAGGAAGAACTTATATATTGTGATGAAAGTAATCTGAAATTTCCAGATAGAATATATTCAAAAAGATTAAAAAAGAAATTAGAGGAAAGAAAAATATTTGCACAAGAAAAACTGTTTTAATGAAAGTTACAACTTTCTGACAGTGGGCGTGGTTGATTTGTACACTTCCATCCCACACCAGGAAGCAACTGAATGGATAGGGCTCCTCTTAAGTGATTTTGGTGTCACCAAGAGTGAAATTGAACTTGTCACTGAGTTATTGGATATCGTCCTCTCCACAAATTATTTCATTTTTGGGGATGACTATTACATCCAGAAACAAGGGGTAGCCATTGGCTCCCCTTGTGGAGCCAGTGTTGCTAATTTTTTTGTCGCATTCTGGGAGAAGAACTACTTAATGAATAAACCCCACCTTACCAAACACATTAAGTTCTATACTAGGTTCCTGGACGACATCTTCATTCTATTCTTAGGTAATAGTGATGAAGCTGGTTTGTTTGTCCAGGAACTTAATGCAACTACTGAATTCTTGAAATTTACCTATAAATTCTCTACAACTGAAATTGACTATCTGGATGTTAAATTAATCAAAGTCAATACTAGTCATTCTTTCATTTCTACTGTGTATAGAAAACCTACATACTGCAATTCCATGTTACATTATTCCAGCTTTCATCCTTACAAACAGAAACGTTCCATTTTTAAGGGACAATTAGTGAGAGCTGGAAGGATGTGCAGTACTATCACTAGTTTTGAATCTGAATGCAATTTCCTGAAAGGCATGTTCCTTAACCGTGGGTACCCAGTCGACCTTTTGGACGATCTGATTAAAGAAGTTGAGATTAAAAGAACAGAAGGGATGTATAAACCCATTCTAAATAGAATTGAGGTTCACACTAATCAAGAAACCCACAACACCAGCCCAGCCGTACCAATTACTATTGTAGAACCAATTAATACTAACCATAGAACACAATTTGTGTTGAGTTTTGTCACAACGTTTAATATAAATTCCCAAGCTATCTGGTCAATTATTCTTAAAAACTGGTTTCTCATTTCTAACAATACTTTTTTAGTAGAGAAACTAGGACACTGACCTCAAATAGTATATAAAAGGGGAAGCAACTTGAAAGAACTGTTGCAAAGCAGCCTACCATACACTCAACATAGTAGACAAGGAATGTTTCCTTGTGGTTTTTGTAACTGGTGCAAAGTGGTTAAGACTGGTAATTCTTTTACAGTCAGAAACAGAAAATACCAGATCTTCCAGAAGTTTAACTGTGAATCAAAATCAGTGATTTATGTTGCTTTATGCAACTGTTGTCCGGGTTTCTACATTGGGAAAACAGACCGCAGGGCCCGTGATCAGTTTTATGAACATGACTATGCGATCAGAAAAATCTCAGAAGTTAACGCATTAGCTAAACACATCAAGGCACTTCCAGGACATAGTTTTTCTTTTATGTGTATTGACCATGTGCCACATACCATCCGTGGAGGTCCTACTTCTTTGATTTTGGAAGCCAGGGAACTTGAATGGCAATTAAAACTGGATGCGTTCAGGTTCCCGGGACTAAATGAAAATAGTAATATTTCAGCAGTCCTAAAATTAAGAAGTTATTTCAGATAGGTAATCCCTGTTTTTTGAAACTAAGTACACTTGATATGTAGGTGTATTCACTTATTATTTAACTTTAGGTAGCGTTGATTTTCAAGTATCTTTTAATTACTTAATTAATTAACTACTTTTATATAGAAGGTTGGCACATAAAATATAATATATATTTGCACAATATTTGCTTTTAAAAAGTTTTTTAATAATCTATAAAGTGTCTCAAATATACATGTGTATACATTTTTATTTAGAAAATTGTCGTTGTATAATAATTATTTCTTTTTCTAAACAAGCATACTGAGTCTGTGTTTTGTCACTTCCTGTTGATATAAAAGGCGTCCTTTTTGAATTGACTGTGTTTCTCTGAGGAAGCTGCTTTAGTTAGAGTGGCGAAAACGTTTTAATAAACTTGCGTTAAGAAAAGATTAAGAAGAAAGTCTCCTTATTGGGCTTCGGACTCAAGGATACCTGCACCTTCTAAGTTTCACTTGGTGAGTACCTTCATGTGGTAGACCCTGTTTTCACAAATTCTCACCAAGACAACATTGATATATAGACTGTATATTATATAGCATATAGCATGGGAAGAGGTAAGTTAATAAGAAAGACAGCTGGGAGCACAATACCTGGATAAAAAATGTGCCCGATCCTGGTACGCCCACTGGTGCCAGGACTAGAAAAAAATGACAATGTAGAATTCTCAAGACATAGAAACATTCGTGCAATGAAGTTAGGCCAGGCTCAGAAGGAGGATGACCCCATGTTGTTGAAGGAAGTAATAGTCTACAAAAAACACAAAAACTGACAGGCCAAAATAATAGTCATAAAGATGATAGGAGCAAACTATTGAGGATAAGGAAGAACTTATATATTGTGATGAAAGTAATCTGAAATTTCCAGATAGAATATATTCAAAAAGATTAAAAAAGAAATTAGAGGAAAGAAAAATATTTGCACAAGAAAAACTGTCAAAAGCGTCAGATAAAAATGTATGTTGATTAATACAACAAATCCAGGGAAAGTATTACATAGACAAAGAAACTTTTGGCTGCCTGGAATAAAACAAGCAACAGAGGAAGTGAGAAAATATAAAGAACAAAACCCAGAGAGTTTTGAATGGCATAAAAACGAAATACAGCCATTGGAAAGAAAAAGAGATCTAATGTGGTGCACTATTTATGCAAAGAAGAACGCTAAAATAATGAATACAAAAACAAGCAGCTCTGAAGATGTTTGAATAGAAATACAGGCAAAGGCACTCAAATATGGAAAACTTCAGAATGCAAAAATAAGAACACAAAGTAGGAATGTAGAACAGAAGATTAGTAAAGTAAAAGTTAAATAAATAGGAAATGAAGTTATGGATTACCTGCAAAGTGAAGGATTTCGTGTAGAAAGCTTAATGCAGTTTATGTCACAGCATGCTGGAACAATGAGTCCCCAAATTATGGAGAAACATGTGGACGGGAGACATCTGAAGAAGAAATATGAGCATGGGAAAGAAAAAGACATTTAATATGGTACAATATTTATGCAAGGGAAGAAGCCAAACTAATATATGCAAAAAAATCAACACTAAAGATATTTGAAGAGAAACCCAGGCAAAGGCACCCAGATATGAAACATTTCACAATACAAAAAATAAGAAAACAAAGGGGGAAGTAGAAAAGAGGATTGGTAATGGAGATGTTATAGAAATAGAAACCAAGGCTATGGATTACCTGTGAAGTGAAGGATTTAGCATAGAAAATCCAACTCTGGTAACATCACAGTATGATAGAACAATGAGTCTCCAAGTTAAGGAGAAACGTGTGAAATGGGAAGCATCTTATCACTTGCCACATGATGATTCTCTGGAGCAATCAGTTGGAAACCAGTACAAAATTTCACTTGCAGTTGCACAGCAGGGGAAGAGTAGGAAACAGTGGCAACTCTGACGCAGTCAATGTTGTGCAGTGAGAGGCCAGTACGTTCCCATATGAAGGAGCAATGGATGACACAGGCTGCAGCTGAAGAGGATATGTCACAGAAAGATGTTCTAGAACTTTCTGTAGAATGCCCGCAAAAAACAGAGAGCAAACAATGTGCCCTCAGTTTAGAAGAAAATGATCTAAGGGAAGAGTTGCTTGATTTAACAGAGACAGATTTTGCACTATCCCAGTAATACCCAAATACTCAGAAGCCTTATCACCCCTTACAAAAATCTTACAACGCTACGCTCAGCTAACAAATTACTATTGGCCACCCATAAAGCCAATAATAAATCAGGTGACTGTCTTTTCTCAAACTCTGTGGGAAAAAAATGGAACCGGTTTCCCAGTGAATTAACATCTCTTTCTTCAACAACACTTTTCCAGAAGCAACTAAAAATATTCCTTAAAACTCAATGGCTCTGTCCATGCTCTAACCCTAACTAATAACCTCCTTCGTTCCATGCTCTTATTCACTATCGTTTTAGGCCTCTGGCCATACTACTTCTATTGACCTCAGCTAATTGGGCCACTAGCATTCTGAATGCTATTACTAGCCTAGTCTCCCTAGAAATCTATATCGGAGTATAAACCCTCAAAAATCTCCTCTACCTTGTATATATATGCTTCTGTCTCTTCTGGACTGTAGAATTTGAAAACTACCCACCATGTAGATATTTTCTACTTTTACGCTTGGACTGCAGAATGAGAAAGTTACTTAAAATCATGTGTTCTCACCTAACTCACCCAATATGAATTTCCTGCTAGCTTTCTCTGTGATTAATATTAAGCTTTCTACTGTGTGAAATATTCTTTATTTTATACCTGTAGATACTGTTATTCACTAGTAACAATGCAAACATATCTTGTATGCAGTTACGCATGTAAAATGTTTTTGTTAGTATGTTGTTATAGGGTACCTTCTTGTATATTATTATTGTCTACCTTCTTGTAATTCATTAGTTTTGACGATTGTTATTATTATTATTTCGTAATCCACTTAGCTGAATGGAGCTTATCTCCCCGAGCCTCTACTGAAAATGGACATGTAACCAGTTGGACTAGCCCGGTCAACAAATGTAAAATAAATAAATAAATAAAATAAATAGACATATTCAGATTGATGAAAGAAATAGATTACAGAAAGTAAATAAGACCCAAAATGTTAGAAGTCTGATAAAACAGATGAACACAGTAACGAAGGCTATTAACAGAAATTCATGTGATATAATAGAAGTAAATAGGATATATTGCTGTGCAGCTAAACTGATAACAGATAAAGTCATACCACAAAATACAGAGGAATAAGGGGAAGAAGCAATAAAATGCCATCATGGAACCATCAAATAAAGAAAACTATAAAGTAATTAAGATAAGAAGTGTCACTGCTAGAAGAATATAGACGAGAGAACAGATTAACAAAAATACTTAGAAAGATGTGATAAATGCAAAAAACAGTATCAGAACATACTAGGATCTACTGTACACTGTTGCAAATAATAAAGAAATCAGCACATGCAGAAAAACATAGAAGATATGCAGATAAAGTAAAAATACAAAATAAGCAATTCATTGATGACCAAAAAAGTTTTATAGAGGACTGACAAACTAAGCAAAATAAATAGAAACACCATCAAAAGAAGAAGGGATATACACGTTTTGGAGAAATAGTTATAAAGACCCTTTGGAACTTAAAGATGCTGAATGGGTACAAAAATTAAAATAAACAGTAAGGAGTTCAAATGTAAGGATATGAAATGGGATGAAGTAACCAAAGAAATTAAAAGAAAAATTAAGAAAAGCTCCAAAGTTGAAAACCCCAGGCCAGATGCAATACCTAACGTTTGGCTAAAAGCATTAACATCTTTTCACAATGTTTATAAGCACATCTCAAACAGACACCAACCTGGTTAACAACAGGAAAAACAATATTCCTCCTTTAGAGTGAACCTATAAGCTATTCTAAGCACTACAGACCAATAATTTGTCTTCCAACGACATACAAATTATATACCAGAATTGATGCTGACAGAGTTTATAATCATTTAAAAGAAAATTCAACCATGGTAATGGAACATAAGGGTAGTAAAAGAAAGTCATATGGAACAAAATATCATCTGTTGCTAAATAAAGCCAAAATGGAGAATTGTAAAAAGGGGAAGAATCTAAGTATGGCATGGATATATTACAAAAAAGCAGTTAATGCTTATGTGACACTTGTTTAAAGCTTAAAGAAAAACAATATAAAAGCACAGATCTTGTTTCCAGCAAAAATAAGGATTCACCTTCCAGAAGGAAATAAGATTTTAACACCTTGGAAAATACGATGGACTTTATACAGAAAAATTAAATCCTAGAAAAAAAACAGAAGAAATGGACTGGAAACTATCAACTTTTTTGAAGAGAAATGCAACAAGGGATGGTTGGTTAATAAAAGACAAAAACAGTAAAAACTGAAGGACAAATAAAAATTGATGTATTTCATGGTTATGAATTCTTATTAATTTAAAAAAATGCTTGAGTCCTTATGATCAGGTGCTGAATATTACTTTTTATAAGGTAAATCATTTATTTACTTCCTTCCCTACTTCAAATGTTTTTGTAGCTGATAAACTGTTCATGTGCAAGCCCTTGTCACGAGGACCTGCTTGAAGCAACTTAGAGTCATGAGCACTTCTGTGATGCTACAGGAGCTCTGAAAATTCTAAGAACATTCCAGGTTACTTCTTCCTGCCTAAAAGTAAATAATTATAATATTTTGAATCATATGCTAAGATGTCAATGAATACAAGTTAAATAATAAGCAAAAGACAGTGAATTGCATTTTAAATCACTGTCAGTTATTAAATAGTTCTGAATGCTGGCAGTTTACCAAAAGGATAGTTTATGTACTAGCCTATACAATGACACTTCTGATAAAAAAATTAGGATTGTGTTTCTCTGTTATTGTCTCTTTTTAATGATAAAAAACTTAATACCTCACTGCAATTTATTATGGAAAGTTTAAATCTTAAAAGGGAAGATTGTTCAGATGTTGGTTCAGATACTATTAGACATAACATTTAAGGAAAGCTAGGACTGATTCTAACAGTACTACTAGATTAAAGAGTATCAAATATATGAGTAAATGTAAATGTTCTATTATAAAATACTTTACACTAGGATTATAGCTAGAATATAGAACATAGGAATATAGTAGTAGTACAAGACATTCTATACAAACAGAAATAGAAAGAGATCAGAATATGTAAATATGTATACAGTTAAAGAATATAAAATGCCTACAAGGATTGGAGGTTGGCATAGTGGTTAAGGTGTTCACCTTATAGGCACAAGGTGCATGGTTTGATTCTCACATGGGATAACTGGCAGGGCTTGGAATAGCCCACAAGGACAGTTAGCCTAGTACTAATTTATGAACTTAAGATCCTATGAACAACTTTACACATAGTAAATAAAATAGAAAAATGTATAAATCATCTGACTTGTAAATTAATAAATATGAAAATAACAACTGACTTCCTCCCTGTAGAAGACCAGGGAGATTATGTGAGGAACAGGGAAAGATGATTGTAAAGATATTCAGTTTGATCAACTTATAATAAAGATTCTGAACACCTGTTTAATTATTTTATACATGATAACTCACTAACAAACTTTTTTAAGATGATGTATACTAAAATATGAGACATATTAATATGAATCAGAAGCATGAGCTAACCGTTGTTAGTCTAATGGGGAGTTTGAGGGTCTATATTATATGCCCGAAGTTTTAAAACTTTGATGTTCATATGATTGACACCATATGAGTGAAGTTTTAAAACACTGAACATATAATAACAATAAACAAAAACAAAAAAAACTACTTGAACGCTCTGAGCAGGGGGGGCAAGGCCCCCTGCACCCCCGCTACTTAAATATACCAACTCCGAGATTGCACTACAGTGAAGAGAAATATACCCTACGGTGATCTCCACTGAAACTTGCGAGCTTTCCAGAGTTCGTTCATATGGTGTCGACTATATGAGACTCGACCTTTTGAAAGATCACACTTCTGATATAGACCTGAGTTTGAGAGGTAGTTTGTTTGTCTTTTTCAACAAACATATGAATACATTATTCCATGGTAGAATGTTTTAGGGTTATATCGTTAATAATTATTTTTTTAATTGTTTCAAAAGTTTTGTGCATAGCTGAAGATTTCATATTGTTATATATGAACTATACGCGGTGGTGGTGCTGCGGTAGCATTGTCACCTCACAGTAAGATGCTGTCCAGTTCAATTCTCAGCTAGAACGTCTTCTGTGTGGAGACATGCATGAATGGGCATACCTTCGTTGAAGGTTGTGCATCAGGGCTGGTAACTCGGCATGTAAAAATCAACTACCAATCGTTAGCGGACCAGAGTTTTTTATCTCTGATATAAACGTCTGATTTTAAAATCATATCTATTAATATTAATGGATTGAATAATCCACTAAAGAGGGGAGTCTGTTCAAATACTTGCAATTACATAAAGCTCAAATACTATTTCTATAGAAACGCATTTACTTAATAAAGATAGAAATAAACTTTCATTAAAGAATTATTTGGTTTAGCAGGTTCTGGCTTTTAAGCTAAAAGAAGAGGCACCCTCATTTTATGGAAGAACTTACCAGTAATGCCTGAAGTAAAACATACCTATGTTGATAAAAATGGTATGTTAAGTATTGCTATAACTGAGTGGAACAGAAAACTATATACATTGGTGAACTCTTATTGGATTCCAGGGCTTGGAACTAAAGATGCAAAAAATTACTTAGACACTATAGCCTATAACATGAAAGGTGAAGTCATAATGGCCGGTGATTTTAATTGTATTTTATCAGACAAAGATTCCACTGCAGATAGAAAGCTGAGAATCACATCTTCAACCCAACATGCAGTGAATTTTGTAAATCTAATGAATTTAAAGGAGTAAAGGAAAACAAACTTACTTCAATTTATCCATTATTCATATAGATAATGGAACACAAACAAATATTGACAACATATTTGTCTCAAACAATCTATTACATATCAGAGAAGCTTCAATAGTTTCATGCCTGTTATTGGACCATAGTGTTACAATTTTGGATATTATTTTAAAAGCTGACAATTTAATATATCACAGGAGATTATCAGTGTACATTATTAAAATAAAAGGATTCAAAGATTGGTATGTTAAACAGATCAAACATTTCCTAGAAATACACATGAATGGTGAAGTTACTGGCATTGTCCTATGGGATTCATTAAAGGCTTATTTAAATGGAGGAGGGGAAAGCTGGTGTATTAGTAAAACAAGAGAGTGGGACAAAGAATTGAATACACTACAAGCCAAAATAGACACACTAAAGTTAAATGTAAAACCAAATGACATTATTAGTCAGTCTGAACTTAAAAACTTAAATACAAAATATATTGAACTTCTAAATCATAGAGTTTCAATAAATCTGGAAAAACTTAAACTGCAGGCATATTCATTAAACCCGTTAAGCTTACATAAACCTGCTCTTAGATCAAAGATAATGAATAAACAAAATCATATCAAAGAGATTATAATATATATATATATATATATATATATATATATATATATATATATATATATATATATATATAAAATAAAAAAAGAAGAACAAATGTTAAAAGTATTCTTGAGTGCATTAAAATGTTTTAGGAAAATATAAATAATAATACAAATAACCTAGATAATGATGATATACTTGAAACTTTTCTAAGGGAAAATATAAAAAATAAAATAACAAGTGAAGAAATAAAAAAAATGGTAGACCATTCACTTTAATAGAAATATAAAATACTACCGGATGATGCAGTTATAACCATTATGTCTGATAGTAAAGAAATGATACAAACAATTTTTCAACAGGTTGTTAATGAAATTTTAAATTCACAAACTGGAACAAATTCTTCTTTACCATGAAAGTATAATTAATGCTTATTAAGATGGTAATTCTCCCTAAAATTTTGTTTGTCTTACAATCTTTAGTACTATCTCCATCAAAAAATTGATGAAGATAAATAATATTGTGCTTAAATGTTTTGGCATCCTAATAAACCAAGCATTTCCTTTGACTGGCACAGAAAATGTTGGGATAATGTTGGAACAGGATTCCCTAATATTCAATTGTATGTTGCTTCAACAATTATAAAAGTTATAGCAGTGTGGGTAAATTCATCTTATGATTCAAAATGGAAAGAAATACATCAAGAAACATTATTAGTAAATAATAAATATATCATAACCAGTCATAAACAAATAGTCCCTAATAGTTTTATCTGGTTATTAAAAGATTTTTGCGTAAATGGAATTACAGCCTCTTTTCAAATTCACTATTTAAATAACATGATTTCCACTAAGACTTAATATTTTCTATGTTTCCAATTGCATAGACAAATGACTGCTTAGAACCTCATAACTTCAACAAACTGCTAGTATTAAAACAACACAGTAACTTAATTTATTGTAATCAATTCTTAAATGGTACTGATGTATATAACATTGAAAATTTAAGGTACAAATACAATTAAGATTCTGAGAATTGGTTAATTTTACAAATATTATTTAGAGACTTTATGAACATAGAGATAAATAAGATATCTAACCTAGATAAGAAATTGTTCGCAAAAATTTTGAAATTCTTAATATCAATAATAATTCAATAAAAAATAAATCATATTTGTCACAAATTTATATAATTCTTAAGTTAGATTTCACATAGTTAGACAATTCCTATTGGAATTATTCCTCAAAAATTAATAATGAAGACTTTTCTGAAGAATATAAGAAAATAATATTAAAATCTACAGATAAAGCCACATCTTCATTATAATGGAAAATTTTCACTCAGGAATTTTTATACACAGCTTTTGTCACTCCTAACAAAATTACAATTATGTATAAATCAAATAGAATTAAATGCTGGAGATGTGATAGGTCCATAAGTTCATAGGTGTTTACTAGGCTAACAACCACAAGGGCCTTTTTAAGCCTAGCTATGCATCTCTGACAAGTTCTCATACCCTTGATAAGTGTAAACAGGGGGTTGGAAGATGAAACGTTTACAAGCTAGGGCCTGGGAACTGAACCATTTACAGGTTGCCTGTGTCATTTAGAGACATAGGCACCAAACCAGGGATGCATTTTAAGTTTTCCATCCAACTGTCCAAGTTGAACTTGAATTGGGTTAAGGAAGAATTCTGCTTCACATGGATGGGGAGCTTGTTCCATAGACGTGGTAGTCTCTGGGATATATACCTATCTCTCCAACAGGACCTATTTATATCACAGGCAAGGGTTAGGTCTTTAGAATGGGTAATTCTGGTGCTGTTTGTTTTGAGGATAGGCAGGAGGTCCATCAGAGTGGGGTCTGACAACACCCTGTATGCCCGGCATAGATCTCCTCTCATACACCTCTAGAGGACAGAATACAGGGATAGGACCTTGAGTCGGTCTGCAGAGGACATTTTACATATGCCCTGTATTTCTTTGGTGAGGAACCTGTGTGGATGTTCCAATTGTTGGATATGCCTAGTTAGTACATACCAAAGGGGGCATTGTACTTGATAGGTCTGATGAATGCTGAATACAGTGGAACTTATTCCTTGGACTTAGATGCCATACCTTTCTTTATAAGTTGTGCAATATAGAATGATTTCCTCACCACTATAGCTACATGACGGTTGAAGGCTAGATTACTATCTATGGGTGTCCCTAAGTTCCTGACTACTGGGTCATCTCTAAGGGGTGTGTTGTCAATATGATAGTTACCAGAAATGGATGACTTCCCAAAGGATACTATTATGCATTTCTTGGCATTTAGGTTTAGTCCATGGCTCTGACACCAGTTGTTTGTCTGTGTCAGCCTCTCCTGGAAAACATTTGTGTCAGTGTGAGATTCAATGACAGCTCCTAATTTGCAATCATCTGCAAACTTAGTCAGCCAGAAACCAATGACATTGGCCTTAACTTCTGTGAAGTAAATGCCAAAAAAGGAGCGGTCCAAGGACTGATCCCTGAGGGACTCCACTTGTGACTGACCTCTTTATAGAGGTGGGCTCCCCAATTCTAACTTCCTGGGTCCTGTCTGTGAACCAGTTGGCTATACACCGGGTGACATACGGGTTTGCACTTAACCTCCTGAGCTTGTCAACAATGCCCGAGTGGGGTATTGTATCAAATGCCTTGGCCAGGTCAAGGTAGGCAGTGTGAACAATTTTTCCCTCATCCATTGCTTTGGTGACCTTCTCAAAGAAGTCCACCAGGTTGAGTAGGCATGATCTGCCCTTGATTCTGAAATAATAGCTGATTGGACACATATGGTATACGAATGTGAAGTCATCTCCCCTTTTTGGAAGGAAATTAATAATTTTGTTCAAGTTCTATGGTCATATGGTCAGATAGATGTAATATTTCTAAATCTTTAGTTTTATTTAATGCTCCAGTTCCTAAGATAATTCTAAAATCCCAACTGCCTCTTCTTTGGTCTATACTTGCTAAGCCAGAAAGTAATTACTAAAAATTGGAAAAATAAAGTTATCCCCCCAATGTTGAATTTATTAGTATGTCAAAAATTGTTTGCAGTAGTGAATTGCATACTATAAAGATGAGAACTTCTAATATCACACATTCATATAAATCCTAGCTTAAACTTAAAGACTTGCTTGAAAAATATTAACTGTTCTTGATATGTATAACTCTGATGTATTGATCAGCTGTGGACCTATGTAAATAGTTATTTGTTTTATAATTGATTTGTTTATCTATTGTTTTAAAGCCAAATAAAAAAAGTATTGATAGCATCCAACATCCATGGATAAAGGAGTGCTTACAGATGTATAAGATACACCCTACATTGATTAGTTACATTACAGTGACCAGAAAACAGTGGCTAAACACTTTGCAATCAAATCATGACCAAGGGCAAATTATTATCTGATGGATAAGAATTCAAAGGGGGATAGCACAGGGTGATTCTTTGACACTGCTGTTGTTTTGTCTTGCCCTTACCAGTTAAGCTGTTTATTTAACAGACTAGATTTTGGTTATAATTTGGCTCCCAGAAAACAGCCTTTTTAAAGATTTCTCATCTACTTGTCATGGATGACTTAAAACTATATAGTTCATCAGATGAGGAGTTGACAGTATAACTGCAAGTGGTTAAAACTTTCTGAGATGATATTAGAATGGCATTTGGTCTTGATCAATGTGCAAAAGCAACATTTAAAGCAAGAAAGTTACTGTACCAAGAAATGATCAGTCTGTGACACAAATGTGATATAAACGAACTTGAGCAGGAAAAAATGTATAAATACTTGGGAATCGATTGAGGATTTTCAATAAAACATAAATAAATGTGGATAAACACAGTAAGGAATTTTTGGAAGACTAAATCTAATAGTGAATGCCTTGACATCTAGGAATAAAGTATAAATGAAGACAGCCCCTGCAGGTACGGCAACTGCACGGCTCCAAAAAACAATCTAGGAATAAAGTCCAAGCTATAAACCAATTTGCTCTTCATGGTCTAACTTACAGGTTTGGTATGATCAATGGCCCAAAATGTATTAAATCAGTTGGACAGAAAAACAAGAAAAATTATTCACACTTATTAAATGATATATTAAAATTAGTGTACACCAAGATTATATATTCTACTCTTTGAAGGAAGTATGGGCCTCCTTGATATTGATTATATGTATAGATTTGCAATCATCAGACTGCATAAATATCTGCTGACCTCATCAGATCCAAACATAGTGAACATGTTACAACATGAGGGGAGGAAGTCTAAGATGGCTTCTCTGCTTAGTTTAGCAGAAACATTCAAGTGTCAAGTGGGAATGGAAATCAAAACAGAAGTAGACAAAAATCAGGCAGCAACTGAATGCACCAAAAAAAAAAACAAAAGAAAGACTATAAGGAGAAGAATCAGATGAGAAGGCAAGAAATGTGGAAAAGCCATAAATATAGTGGCAAGTACAGAGATCTCCTGGAACAACCTTGTGTTTATCAGAATTTGATGGAGGAATGATTAAAAAAAAATGAGTAGAAACTAAAGGGTGAAAGGTTAATAATGGCAGCACAGGACAATGGACTACATACACGGTTTACAAAGTCCATTGAACGTGTGGGAGAATCAGACAAATGTATGTTTTGTAAAACAGAATTGGAAACAGTCACACATCTTGTTGCTGAGTGTGATATTCTCATGGCAGAAGGCCTGAACACTGAAAGGCACTATAATGTGGCAAGATTGTTGCACTGGGATTGTGCTAACACTACGATATAGAAGTAGGTGAAAAGCATTGGAAACAAACCACAAAGTATTATAGAGAATGATGAAGTGTACATCACTTGGGATCACCCATTAACAACAATTCAAAATAGATGCTGGAAAAATAATCCATGAAAAAAGAGAAAAGTGTGTCTAATTAAAAATAATTTATAGTCATATTTAGATATACTACTGATACACTTAACTCCATATGAATTACAAGAGGAGTCAGTTCTGGGCACTTTACAGGGAGTCTATGTCAGAAGATTGAGTTTTTAATAACTCAGAAGACCATATGATCAAGTTTCAGAAAACTCAAACTTCAAAAAAAAAAATCTATGTGCCCCCCACACCCCCTGCAAATTATATATACCATTATATATACCAACTCAGAGATCGCACTACAGTAGGGAAAAGGGTAAATTTCTCAGTTCTCACTGTACAGCGATCACTATTCTAAAGCTTCAGGTTTTTGAAAAACTCGATCATATGGTATTGACCATGTGAATTTTGAGTTTCTGAAAACTCGGTCATTTGATAGGGATCCCTTTACAGGTGTTGAGAAGAGCACCCTTGGCTAACATCAAAGACTGAAATAATACTAATTTCATAAGCTCTGATTGTTCCCTGACTTAGGAACTGGGCCCATTTCAGTCACTGTATTAGAAACACAAAAGACTTGGAGAAGTTAAACTGGGAGAAGGGACTTTAGTGCAACAGTAGAGCTGGGTTAAGTTGATAATAGTTGAAAAACTAGAGGTTAATCATTTTGTTGAATTCTCTATAAGGTCAAGTAGGCTCAGTTGCATAAAACAAATAAAGGGAATGTTGGAAGCCCTGGTTTTGGACCAGTTCTAGATGTCATAAAGTATTTAAAATAAATGAAAAAGGCCGATCACCAGGGTAATGATAAAGTGCACCATGCGTGTGGATTGCACTTTTATTATACTGAAGCTGCAACGGCTATAATAATAAAGCTTTTGTGAGATAAAAAAAATTAACAGTTGATTAAGATCTGTACCTTGTCCAATCGCTAGGGAATTATGCAGACTAGATGGTCCAAGCAGGCCTCATGGACCACCACAGATAATGTTCCTTGTTCCATATAAATTCCTATGTCTTATAGCACCTTAAAAGAAATGGCAAGGTAAAATGGATTTCTGTGGTCTGGTATAGGAATAGTAACCCACTTTATGTGACTTTGAAGCAGTTTGTTACTGGGACCCTTACCCATGTAACATGCGTTGAGTTTTGCATGCAATGCCAGATGCACTGCAGAGCTGACTTTGTAACATTAGTAATCAAATGAACACAACCAATGTTTAGGCTACATGCAGGAATAGGCTTTTTCTCAATCTCTTGAATAGGAAATCCCAGTGATGCATGGAACCCAATCCAGATGGGGATAGCTTCCAGAAGGAATACCAGAGCTTGGATGTGAGCTTGAAACTAAGACTGGATACCTTTGTTTTATGGCTTCTTTAAAAATATAATGATCTGAAATTCCTGAGTAATAGATTTTTATGCAAGTTACAATTAAATGCTGTGCATTAAAAATAAATATAACAAAAGGTTCAGTTTACTAATACTTTATGTGGTAGTAAAACGTTCTGTACTCAAGTGAAATGAAACAAAAACGAAACCTGTTCAAAGTATCAGCTACACAGACAAACAAAATAGCTGAACACCACATTGTAATGTTCTGCAGTCTCCGTTCCCATGATAATTAATTATGATTAAAATAGAAAAACAGCAGAACAGAGTGAATGGAGGTAGCAACTGTAACAACTATGTGCCTAGAGGCTTCATTTTCTGCAACTGTAATGTGAGATTAAATTGCTGAAAGGTATAATAACAACTTTATAGTATCTGTAAACATTCCAGCTCTGTACCAAGTGTATAGACTGCAAATGTGGCTGTGACTTCCTGAAATATTGTAGGTAGGACTACAGCCATCTTGTACCTAGTAACATAGCAGAATGGCTAACACAAAGTTTAACATGTAAATGGGATATTGTTTATTTAAACTTAACAAGGCCCATAAGACACAAATGCATTTTTCAGAAATAAACCTGGAGTCTTGAGTCAGTATAATAAATAACACAAAATCACACAATACATAAATGCAAATTATGAAAATAAAATCTGGTTGTGAAAGACATAATTAGTTTGCACATTTTCTTCAGTCACTATGCTTTTACTGTCACATAAAGAATAAAAATAATAAAGCTGTGCACAATGAGGAGCACGAGCAGCAGACGTAACTTATACGAGGTGAGATTATCATCAAGGGTACAAACGTCATAAAAGGTATGAAAATAATGCAGTTCAAAAAGCAGATTGAAATTCAAGAAAAAAGAACAGTCTAGAAGGCAGGCTGTTTTAACTTCCCGTCAAGTGCTTACAGGAAATCAACAAACTTCAGGAAGGCAATGTCTTTCACAATAAAAAAAAATATGTTCAAAAACACATTAGAGGTGGGGCAGTCAAGAGATGTGGGGACAGCTCAGGTGCAAAGTCTGGAGGTATTTTTTCCCCTGGGGGAATAGAATATGGAGCAGCCTTCCCGAGGAGAAGTGAGTTTGAAATCTGCAGACTTGAAGAATTCATGGAACACAACTCAAGTCTGGCGATAGATGTAAAGATTGGACTTATCTGCCACTAAAGCCTCTTTTTGTAAATCATAGTGTGTTTAACTCCGATATGTGTTGTTATCAAGCACCTGTCTGATTGGCGTAAGGTCCTACTTGGTCTTTGAGACTGAACATTACCTGGATGGGGGTATATAATGTTTGAAATTCCAACACTGCTGACATTGAACATAGGTTCATACGTACATATTAGGCTAACAACCACCAGGGCCTTTATAAGCCTAACCATTCAATCCAAACCCAATTATGTCCCTATGTATCAGGGATGGTTATAAGGAGGGGCTATGTTAGTTAGGAAGTTTCTAGAAGTTATGTGGGGGTAGGGTATGTTAGTTTGGACATTACTGTCTGCCTATATCTATCAGAGATATGGAGGCCAGATCTCAGGTGAATTTCTAATTTCTCATACATTGGTCAATGTTATGCTTAAATAGGGTTAGAGATGGACTCTAATTCAAATGAATGGTGAGCCTATTCCAAGGCATGGATAATCCTCTGAGACAAATATCTGTCTTGCCAACATGACTTATTTATGTCAAAAGAAAATTTTAAACCCTAGAGCTAGTGGTTTTGATGCTGTTCATTTTGTGGCTGTGCAAAAGGTCCAACAGAGCTGGATCCGACGATACCTTATGTGCCATACATGATCGCCTTACAGTAACCTGTAGGAGACACAGTAAAGAAGTAGGGTTTAAGGTGATCTATATAGGACAACGTGCTTGTACCCTGTATTCTTCTGGTAAGGAACCTTTGTGGGCTTTCCAGCTGTTGCATATATCTGGTCAGGTACATGCCAAAGGGGGCATTATACTCAATAATGGGTCTGATAAAGGCCAAATAAAGTGACACTATGACTTCTTTTGACCCAGATGCCAAGTTTTTACTTATAACTTGGGAGACATAGAATGAATTTTTTACTACCTTGCCACACCCCCTAAAGAGCCCATCTCTATACCGGAAGAATGCAAAGTTCCTGTAATCACGGCTGCATAGGTAAAAAACACACTCTCCAAAGCCAAGAACACAGCACCCATGGGACCAGACAACATCCCAGGCTGCGTTCTACATGAACTACAGAACGAACTGGCACCCCACCTAAGTACCATGTTCAATCATAGCCTCACCTCAGGCTTTGTGCCTGCTGAATGGCGCACAGCAACGGTTATCCCACTCCACAAGGGGGGAGCCACCACGGACCCTGGGAACTACTGCCCCATTAGCCTGACGAGCCTGGTCTGCAAAGCCATGGAATGTATCATCATGGAACTTATAAACAAAGACATTGGTAATCTCCAAACTCTGGATCCCACCCAGTTTGGGTTTGTAAAAGGCAGATCATGTCTCCTAAACCTGATAGACTTCTTTGAAGCAGTCACCAAAGCCGTAGACAAGGGTAAGGTGGTTCACACAGCCTATCTAGATCTTGCCAAGGCTTTCGACACCATCCCCCACTCTGGAATTATAGATAAACTCACTAAACTAGGTATAAATCCCTATGTTACAAGATGGGTTGCCAACTGGCTCACTGACAGAACCCACACTGTGAAAGTAGCAGACTCCAAATCCGACTTCAGACCAGTGATAAGTGGAGTACCACAGGGTTCAGTCCTGGGTCCTCTCCTGTTTGGTATCTACTTCTCTGAAGTACAGGCTAACACAGAAGGTCTTTGGCTAACGAAGTTCGCAGATGACTGCAAACTAGGAGCCATAATCGAAACTCCTAATGATGTGGACATCCTACAAAAGGGCCTCACTGAGACAGATGCCTGGTGTCAAAGCCATGGCCTCATGCTCAATGCCAAAAAGTGCATTGTCATCCCCTTTGGTAAAAACTCTGCACCCATGAACTACAACATAGGTGGTAGTATACTTAACACCGAAAGTGTGATAAGAGACCTTGGGACACAAGTGGACAGTAGTCTCTCCTTTGATAATCACATCGCCACAGTAGTCAGGAAATCCTTCTACATGGCACACCTCATCACAAAAGGGTTCTCATCCAGGAAAAAAAAGAGGTCATTGTTTCCCTCTACTTATCACTCATTAGACGCATTATAGAGTACAATGCCCCTTTTGGTATGTACCTCACAAGACATCTACAACAACTGGAAAGGCCGCAGAAATACCTCACAAAGATGATTACCGGCCTCAAACAGATGCCCTCATGAACCGTCTCAAAAAACTCTAGCTTTACTCCGTCGCATATCGCCTACTCAGAGGTGATCTCTGCCTAACATACAAAGCTATGTTAAACCCAGAGCTGTTGGACATGCTCCACTTAAAGAAATCCCAATCTCTCCGAGCTACACGCTCTAGGGACCTAAACCTTGTCACCACATTAAACAGAACATGCCGGAGGGATGGATTCTTGTCCCAGAGACTTCCCATACTCTGGAATAAACTACCTATCTATATCAAACAAAGCTCCTCATTAGCACTCTTCAAGAAAAATCTTGATAACTGGATGGGAAATAGGAAATTCACCCCGGGGATCACCTCTGTGGCTCTGCTCGACCGTGGTACAGGAAAATCATTTTCTTAGGTGGCAAAAGCCAGGGTACCTTTTTGGCTGGGCTTGTGTAGGCCCCAGGGCCAATAGCCTAGTACCTACCTATGAACCTATGAACTTATAAAGGTCAGATTGTTGTCTACAGATGTTACAAGATCCCCGACTACCAGGTCAGCTCTTAGGGGTATCTTATCAATGGACTAATTAGCCAGGGTGGCAATTTTCCAAAAAGGTACTATAATGCATTTGTGGGCATTGAGTTTTAGTCCATGACTTTGGCACCAGTCATTTGCCTGTGTTCGACCCCTTATAAGGTGTTTGTGTCATGGGGGAATCTGTGGTAGTTCCTAATTTGCAGTCATCTGTGAACTAGGTCATCTAAAGGCCCTTGACATTAGCCTTTAGAAGCGGTCCCAGCATGGAGCCCTGAGGTACCCTGCTGATGACTGCTGTCTTAGTGGAATTAGTATCATCAGTCCTGACTTCCTGGGTTCTGTCTGTGAGTTGGTATCATCAATCCCGACTTCATGGGTTCTGTCTGTGAGTTGGTATCATCAATCCCGACTTCCTGGGTTCTGTCTGTGAGTTGGTATCATCAATCCCGACTTCCTGGGTTCTGTCTGTGAGTTGGTATCATCAATCCCAACTTCCTGGGTTCTGTCTATGAGTTGGTATCATCAATCCCAACTTCCTGGGTTCTGTCTGTGAGTTGGTATCATCAATCCCAACTTCCTGGGTTCTGTCTGTGAGTTGGTATCATCAATCCCGACTTCATGGGTTCTGTCTGTGAGTTGGTATCATCAGTCCCGACTTCCTGGGTTCTGTCTGTGAGTTGGTATCATCAATCCCAACTTCATGGGTTCTGTCTGTGAGTTGGTATCATCAATCCCGACTTCCTGGGTTCTGTCTGTGAGTTGGTATCATCAATCCCGACTTCCTGGGTTCTGTCTGTGAGTTAGCTGGCAATCCAGCAAGTAATCTAAGAGTTTATGCCAAGTTCAGTGAGTTTGTCAACTATACCTTTGCTGGGTATTGTACTGGATGCCTTAGCAAGGAACAGGTAGGTGATATACACCATTTTCCTTTCATTCATCGCCTTGGTGACCTTCTCAAAGAGGTCCGCCATGCTTAATAGGCACGATCTTCCCTTGACAAAGCCAAACTGGATTGGCTCCAGTGTCTGAAGGTTGAATATGTCTTTGTTTATCATTTTCTTGATAATTCATTCCATGGCTTTGCATATTAGACTAGTCAGACTAATAGGTCTGTATTTTCTGGGGTCAGCTGGTCGATGGTCCACCCTTGTGAAGTGGAGTAACCATTGTAGTCCTCCATTCTCATGGTACAAAGTCTGTTTTGAGGCTATAGTTCTTTTGATGACCATAGCAGGAGAAAAATACTTTACCAAACATAACTACACTTGAAAATGCTTGGTCTCCTTCTGGAAGAACTTTGACATTCTGGAGACCTTTGTATAGCAGCAGTATTTTAATTAAACAATAATAAACATCATTGTGATTTTCTATGCAATAATATCATTCCTGTAATGGGCCGAAACATGAGGAAAACCCAGGAGGTTTAGGCCTCACTGCAGTGAAGTCATTAAATGGTAACAATGCATTTATTTTTATTTATTTATATATCGACCACAGAGCTTCTCATCAGTATCATACAATGGCCCATGTCTAAAACAGTGCATGTTTCAGAGCTGGTCCTGACACAGTGATATATTTTTGCAACACATTCTCTGCCCATGGCTCTGTAATGCATACGATCAATTGGATTTGTATCATCGGTTATGATCATCATTTCATTTTCTAACCCACCTTTCCTGGGAAGGGCCATGGTGGTAGCAAACAAGCAGGTAGGCCAGACTTTCCTATCAACAGCACATCGTGTGACATACTGAGGTGCTTCCAGAAGAACTGAGTGATATAATCCCTCCAAAGTATCCTAGGTCTGCCCTGGGCCTCATCTCGGTGCCAGTATTCTGAGGTTGTCGCAGTTGCTGAGCTACTCACTCCTTGAATGCAGTGAACCTCACTTACTCTGTGGAAGGAGCTTCATTTGTGCTGCTTGTTTCAAGAATCATATCCTTTCAATCACTACCCCAAGCTCATAACCCTAGGTGAGGATGTGAGCATAGTTTGACCATTAAACCGAGAACTTTATTCTATGATTTACCCCTTACTTCTAAAGCACAGTACAGTATAACTCCTGCAGTTTTGATCCCCCTCCACCCTCTCTCATGAAGAAGATTTCTAGATACTGAAATTCTTCTTCCTGATGTAACTGCTTGCCACCACATGGAGAGAGCAATCCAGTTTTTGCCTAGAAACTACTATGACCTTTGATTTGGTGGTGCTGATTTTCCCCACTCCCACTTCACACTCTGCAGTGAACTGCTCCAGGGCATGTGGGAGAATACATTACCTTGCGGCTAACAGGACAGCATCATCTTCACCAACTTGATTCCTTTGCCCCTCTGAAAACAAAACCCATAAGAAGCAATCCTGTACCTTGGCTAACCAAAAATATGTTATTAGACATGCGATTCCGGAATAAAGCCTGGAAACGCTACTCCAAAAATAAACTATCACCACCCTTAATGAATTTAAAACACTCCGTAACAAAGTAAAAAAAAATTATTCTCAGACCGCAAAGCCTACTTCTCTACACTCCAAACCAACCATAACACCAACCCCAAAAAATTCTGGCATGGAATCTCCTCTCTTCTCAACCCTGGCAAAAAAGAAAACCCCTGCCCTGATCCAGATGCCTCGGACATGGACTTAGCCACCCAATTTAACACTTTCTTTATCGATTCCATAAGTAAACGTACATCATCCTTCACTTCCCATGCGGCTTCCCTGCCCTTATTTCCACCTATCCCTCCCTCCCCCAGCATCTCCTGCTCCCAACCTTCTCCTTTCTCCTTGAACCCCATCCCTACAGCCACCATAAAAAAACTTCGACTAACATTGAAACCCAGCTCCAATGCCCCTGATGATATACCCTCATATTTCTTAAACATTGCCACAGAAGACACAGCTCTTCCCATCTGCATTCGTATAATTCAGTCTATTGCTGAATGTCAAGTTCTCCAGCTCTGGAAAAAGGCCTTTTTTTATTCCACTCCATAAAGGTGGTAATAACAATAACATCACAAATGTCTGACCTATCGCTATCTTAGCCCCCATTTCTAAACTTCTCAAAAAATGCATCCATCTACAACTTCTACCTTACCTCATAAACAACCAACTTCTAACCCCTACTCAACATGGTTTCAGACCCGGCCTCAGCACTACCACAGCTCTCCTCTCCTTCCTAGAAACAGTTAATAAGGCCCGTGACACTGGCCACATAGGTTCATAGGTTCATAGGTTCATAGGTAGGTACTAGGCTATCAGCCCAAGGGTCTATGTAAGCCTAGCCAACAAGGTTCCCTGGCTTACATCACCCAATAAAGTTATTTTCTTGTGCCACTGTCGAGCAGAGACACAGAAGTGATCCCCGGGGTGTATTTCCTATTTCCCATCCACTCATCAAGATTTTTCCTGAAGAGTGCTAATGAAGAACTTTGCTTGACATAGATGGGTAGCCTGTTCCAGAGTATGGAAAGTCTCTGGGACAGGAATCTATCCCTCCAGCATGTCCTGTTTATTGTTGTGACAAGGTTTAGGTCCCTAGAGCATGTAGCTCGGAGGGATGGGGATTTCTTTAGGTGTAGCATGTCCAACAGCTCTGGGTTTGACATAGCTTTATATGTTAGGCAGAGATGCCCCCTCAGAGTAGGCGATATGCTACGGAGTAAAGCTGGAGTTTTTTGAGATGGTCAGTGTAGGGCATTTGTTTGAGGCCAGTAATCCTCTTTGTGAGGTACGTCTGTGGCCTTTCCAGCTGCTGCAGATGTCTTGTGAGGTACATTCCAACAGGGGCATTGTACTCTATAATGGGTCTAATGAGTGTCGAGTAGAGGGGAACAATGATCTCTTTTTTCCTGGATGAGAACCCTTTTATGATGAGGTGTGCCACATAGAAGGACTTCCTGACTACTGTGGCGATGTGACTATCAAAGGAGAGACTACTGTCCACCTGGGTCCCAAGGTCTCTTATCACACATTCAGTGTTAAGTAGATTGCTGCCTATGTGGTAGTTCATGGGTACAGAGTTTTTATCAAAGGGGATGACACTGCACTTTTTGGCATTGAGCTTGAAGCCATGGCTCTGACAACAGGCATCTGTCTCAGTGAGGCCCATCTGTAGGATGTCCACATCATTTGGGGACTTGACTATGGCTCCTAGTTTGCAGTCATCTGCAAACTTCATTAGCCAGAGGCCTTCTGTGTTAGCCTGTACTTCAGAGAAGTAGATACCAAACAGGAGAGGTCCCAGGACTGAACCCTGTGGTACTCCACTTGTCACTGGTTTGAGGTCATATTTTTAGTCTGCAACTTTTACAGTGTGGGTTCTGTCAGTGAGCCAGTTGGCAACCCATCTTGTGACGTAGGGATTTATACCTAGTTTAGTGAGTTTAGCTATAATTCCAGAATGGGGGATGGTGTTGAAAGCCTTGGTGAGGTCAAGATAGGCTGTATGAACCGCCTTACCCTCATCTACGGTTTTGGTGACTGCCTCAAAGAAATCGATCAGGATCAGGAGGCATGATCTGCCTTTCACAAACCCGAACTGGGTGGTATCCAGAGTTTGGAGGTTACCAATGTCTTTGTTTATGAGTTCCATGATGATACATTCCATGGACTTGCAGACCAGGCTCGTCAGGCTAATAGGGCGATAGTTCCCAGGATCAGTGGTGGCTCCCCCTTTGTGGAGTAGGATAACTGTTGCTGTGCACCATTCAGTGGGTACAATGCCTGATGTGAGGCTATTATTGAACATGGTGCTTAAGTGGGGAGCCAGTTCATTCTGAAGTTCATGTAAAACGCAGTCTGGGATGCTGTCCGATCCCATGAATGCTGTGGTTTTAGCTTTAGAGAGTGCAGCTTTTACCTGCGTAGTTGTGATTACAGGGACTCTGCATTCTTCCTGTATAGATATGAGCCCTTTCGGGGGTGAGGGGGGTAAAGTTAGCACTGAACCTACCTGCTAGGACATTGACAATATCAGTTGGTTCTGTAATTTTCATGCCGTTGTGCTGTAACTCAGAGCAGATCTGGGTGTTGCCATTGAGATTCTTGACATAGCTATAGAATGTTTTATGGTTGTCCTTAGAATTAGTGGCAATTTTGTTTTCGTAGCTAGCTTTGGAGGATATTATAAGGGATCTCAGCTTTTTACTGAGGCTGACCAGGGAGCTCCTCCACTCATGGGATTTTACTCTCTTTTGCAACAGCTTCTTCCTTCTGTTGTACAGTTTGTTTATGGCAGGGGACCACCAGACTGGCTTCCTTTTTTTGGAGGATAGCGTCTTGGTTCTGTTTGGGATAGCATGATCCATGCACTCGTGTAAGTGCTTATAGAGTGCATTTGTGTAGGATTCAGCAATTGTAACTGTATTGTCCATCTGCATGGGTGTCATGAAGTTCACCACTTCTGTCTTAAGAAGCATGAAGTTGGCTTTGGAGAAATGTTTTACTGTGGTTTCCTTAATGGGGGTGGGGGCAGGATGTGGATATCAAGGATGATTAGCTTATGGTCAGATCGGACCAATGAGGAGTTGACTTCAGGTGTGGAACACTGGTCACTCATGCTGGTAATGACTAGGTCTAGGATATTGTTGCCCCTTGTAGGTGTGTGGATAAGTTGATCTAGGGCACTGGAGTTTATGAATTCCAGAAAGCGTTGAGCTAAGGAGTTGGTACACGAGTAGTTTTCCCAGTTAATGGTGGGGTAGTTGAAGTCGCCCATTATTAGGGTGTTTGGTTGAACCCTAATATTTTCCAGTACATCAAGAAAAGAGGAGTGGGAATCCTGGGGCATGGTGGGGGATCTGTAGCAAGCTACAATTTGGATTGCAGTTTTGCCCAGAGTTAGTTGCACTTGGATAACCTCGGATGCATTATGCTGAGCAACTAGCCTGGAGGTGTGGATATCCTAAATTAATATGGACACACCTCCACCTTTGGTGTTTCGGTCCAGGTTACATGGCCGAAAAGTATGATATGAGTTATAGCCTGGTAGTGCAGGGGTGCTCTCTGGGGCCTTGAACCAGGTCTCAGTCACTGCACAGATATCGATAATCTCCATTTTAAGGAGTGCCTCGAGTGAGTGCATTTTGAGATTTAGACTTCTAGCATTGAGTAGCATTACCCTCAGTTTTTGCTTGCCTGTTTCTGTTACTGTGGTGAATTTGTCATTTGAACCTTGCCTAAAACAAGGCTCTATAGTGGTGGCAAGATCTTTAGCCAGTATCCGGAATCCCAGGGGTGATAGGTGCAGGCCATCTGTGGCAAAGCATCGTGGTCTGTCGACCATGTCATCCCAAGCAGACAGATACTGGATCCCCTTAGAATGACACCAGAAGCTTAGCCAATTGTTGAAGTCAATCATTTTGTCCTTGTACTGCGGTATCATTCTGGATGATGACAGAATGCTACTCAGGGCTAGGGTCATACCTGCCTCGGCTACAAGATCTGAGAGCTCTTCCATGTCTCTTTTCATGTAGTCCAGGGAGGTACGTGTCAGGTCATTCACACCAACATGGACAATGACAGAGTCATATTTGTACTTGTTGTGGAGTGACCTGAGTACGTGCATTATGTGGCGGATCCTGGTACCTGACAGGCAACTGACAGTAACCTTCTCCTTGTTTAGCCTGGTGAGTGGGACATCAGTGTGTCTGACTACAGAGTCACCTATGACTAGTGTGGTGGGTACATTGTTTTGCCTTATTGGCTGTGGTTGAGTGGCACACTGAGTCTGTGGGCTATGTGTCATTTGGGTTGTGTTGGGGGATGGAGGTTGCTTGCGTTTCTGCTTTGGAGGTCTCTGTTGCTTAGACAGATTATTATTGAGAGCCTCCGCAAATGTTTTTGTGTTACTATGTGTGGATTTTGGTGATGTAGATTTAGTGAGACTATGTGATGAGTGTGGTGTGGTGCAAATGTTTACCTTCTCCTCTTGACTGTCAAGTTCAGTCTTGGTTGGAGAAGCTTTACCTCCAGTTTGGCTAGATAAGTGCATCTCTCACAGGTTGTAGTGTTGGGTGGTAGGAAGAGAGGGTTGTCTGTGTACATGAGGCAATTTCTGCATTGCCTCAAGATGCCCAGATTCATCAGATAGACAGGAGAGAACACTGGGAGCTGACCCTTGGACATGCCTGAATAAAGAACTATTTTCCTCTAGATAAGTGAGGAAAGTGAGTACAAGAGCTGTTTTTCTCTAAGCAAGTGAGAAAAGTACAAAAAACGTTTTCCTCTAGGTAATGAGGAAGGTTGAGTGCTATAGTAATTAGTAGCTTATTTAGTGTTTACAAGTTCTGAACAAGTGCTGAGCACAATTAAGCAAATTTAAGTGCTAAAACTAAGAATCTGTATCTGCACTAGATGAGTTACAGGACAGAAACAAGTGCAAATGCAGGCTTTCAAATCAGAAAGTTGAGAGAGATGGAAGAGATTGCCCAAATGGCCAATAACTACAATTTCTGGGCCAGAACCAATCCTTATGTGGTAGACAGGTTACCTAGTGCTTACCACTCCCACTGATAAGCTAGAAGGCTTCCCTCCAACACAGAAAGGCTTGGGGGGCTCAGAAGCTTACATACAGTCCTGGATACAGCAAATCTGTATCTGGAACACTAGTTACAGGAAAAGTAGGAAACAGGCTTACAGTTTTTTTTTTTGTGTCCACTCTCCTCCTTGACATCTCTAAGGCATTCAACACTATCTCTCATAACCTTCTTTTCATTAAACTCTCCAAACTAAATCTATCCCACTCCTCTATTAACTGGTTTACCAATTACCTCTCAAACAGGCTACAAGCAGTCAGATGGAAAAAAGCCACCTCCTCTTTTCTCAATACTCCAACAGGTGTCCCCAGGGTTCAATTTTAGGCCCCTTCTATTCAATATATTCATAAACGATTTCTACCAAGCCATCCCAAATGCCAACCTTGTCCAATATGCAGACGATTCAACAATAATCTGCTCTGCCTCTTCTAGACCCACCCTAGTTAAATTAACCCAAGATGCCTTCTCCTGCACTGAGCAATGGATGATGGACACCCATCTAGCACTCAATGCTACTAAAACTAAACTCATGATATTTACTGCTTCCAAAACCACCATCCTAGATAAAACCTCATTCTCAGTTACCAGTCAGAATAATACTCCCCTCGAAAAAGTCTCTAATGCTAAACTACTAGGAGTCCTGATCGATGACCAGCTAAAGTTTAATAATCATCTACAAGTAAATATAAAAAAAACACATAAAAAATAGGCATGCTTTACTGTCACAACCGTTGCATCTCTCCCTCCACTAGGCTCACCCTCACCAACACTTACCTTATCCCATCCCTCCTATATGATGTCTCCATCCTTACTAACCTGCAATCCTCCCTCAAGACTAAACTCTCCTCTTGCTATAATAAAATAACAAAATTTGCAACCGGCCATAGATCCACTTCCCATCACTGCACTGCCCTACACCAACTGAATTGGCTTGAGCTGTCCAATTACCTCATCTATATTCAACTTGTCCAAGCACACAGACTTATCTTCACCCCCTCTCTCTGTCCCTCTCTTGCCACCACCTTTAAAATGTACCAACCAGTCTTTTGAGATCTAATTCCCAAAATCTAATTGAACTGCATAAACCTGCCTGTCCACCAGGCAAACATCTAATGTCATTCTCTCTAGCACGCCATTGGAATTCCCTCCCACCTCTCATCCGCACCACCAGCAGCCTCTCTTCATTCAAATCCTTACTTCACACACACCTAACTTCACTATGGGAATGCTCTTGATCCCACCCCACATAATCTCCCTACACTATAGCCACTCTCTATAAGCTGGAATTCACAATAGCCTCCCATTGTTTTGTACCCCTAATAAAGTCTAGGAATTAGCATAACTCCTAGAATTGTACAATTCAGTAGCCTAGAAATTAACTGCACAAATTAGCATAACTGTTAAAAAATTTAGACGGTTTCTGTTATTGCATTGTGCTAATATGTTAAACTGTTAAAAACTTTGACTGTTTGTAAATATTACGCTTATTGCATTGCACTAATATGTGCACTCTACTAATATGTGTTTTTCTATTTGTTTAATTTTGCTTCATTTGTGCACATTATATTTTTCTAATAACTTATTCATGTTAAATCTGTAATTTGTAATTTTCTGGAGCTTTTCTCCTCAGGACTCCATTGAAAATGGGCTCTTCATGGCCCAATGGACTATCCTGGCAAACAAACTATAAATAAATAAATAAATAAATAAATAAATAAATAAAAATAAATAATAATAAACAAAGATGCCACCTTCATGTTACCAAACTGCTTGCACCTTGCAGGATACACCCTTGGCAAAAGTCCTACCACTACCTGCAACTACTATGACCTTTGATTTGGTGGTATTAATTTTCACCCTACCTACTTTACACTCTGAAGTGAACTGCTCCAGGGCATGTGGAAGTATACATTCCCTTGAGGCTAACAGGACAGCATCATCTGCAAGCAACAAAAATGCCACCTTCATGTTACCAAACTCTGTTTGCACCTTGCAAGATAAACCTTTGGCAAAGTCCTACCACCACCTTCAGCTTACTTAACTCAATGCCAATAATCCAGAGACAACTCCAGCTTTACAAATACATGGACCACATGACACACAGAAACAGCACAGGGACCCCATAACATTGTACCACATTGGTGTGCCTGGGCCAGTCCCCTACCCACAAGACTTTACTGTGAGCACAGTCACATGTCTTCCTCAAGTCCGGAAAACATATGTAGATAGTACTGGTGAGCTTGCATGATTCCCCTGCAGTGCCTGTGCAGCCGGCCCACTGCTCCATGGTGAAGACAGAACCCACATTGCTCCTTATGACTTGCAGGCTGCACTCCTTTCCTGCACCCTGGCACGTGCCTGCGCAGCCTTACCACTGCTGCATGGTGAACACAGAACCCACGTTACTCCTTATGACTTGCAGGCTGCACTCCTTTCCTGCACCCTGGCATGTGCCTGTGCAGCCTTCCCACTGCTGCATGGTGAAGACAGAACCTGCATTGCTCCTTATGACTTGCAGGCTGGCCTCCTTTCCTGCACCCTGGCACGTGCCTGTGCAGCCTTCCCACTGCTCCATGGTAATGTCAGAAGCCACATTGCTCCTTATGACTTGCAGGCTGCACTCCTTTCCTGCACCCTGGCACGTGCCTGTGCAGCCTTCCCACTGCTGCATGGTGAAGACAGAACCCACATTGCTCCTTATGACTTGCAGGCTGGACTCCTTTCCTGCACCCTGGCACGTGTCTTTGCATGGACACTGAAGACAGTGATCTTCCTATTCTTCTTTCAGCTTTTCCTGGTTGGGGGTCGCCACAGTGGGTCACCTTATCCACTCATGATTGGCAGTAGAGTTTTATGGTGTCAAGTTGCCAGCCCGGTGCCCAACCTTCCACAGAAGGCACACACATGCACGGACTCACACCTAGGGCCAATTTAGAGTGTCCAGTCAACCTACAGCATGTCTTTAGGATGTGGGAGGAAACCGGAGCACACGGAGGAAACCCACGCGACCACAGGGAGGACATGCAGACTCCACACAGAAGGCACCCCAGCTGAGGATCGAACCAGAGAACCTCTTGCTGTGAGGTGGCAACACTAACCACTGCACCACCATGGCCGCCCAAGAGAGCGATCTTCCTATAACAGTAATAAATGCCTTTCTGTCCCTCCTCTTGAAAATGAGAACCACTACCCCAGTTTGCCAGTCCAGATGTAGTATCCTAGCCTTCCACAGGCAAGTTAACTATGATTCCCCAGCAATATATATTGCCTACAGTATTTCCAGATGGATTTCACCTAGTACTACAGCCTTGTCAAGGCAGAACTCTTCGTTACTGCAGAGTAACCTCATCTACTAAAATGAATACAATTTCACCATCTGCCTCTGACAGTACCTCTTTAGAACAGGGCATTTCCACCTAGTTCAGGAGGACCTCGAACTGTTATTTCTACCTATCAACAATGATCCCAGTTAAGGTAGTTATTTCTCCATTCATTTGGAGAACAGCCAGAGCAGTAACCCACCACACCCTTTGTAATCACTGAATGGTTTGTCAGAACCTCTTTCTGGCCATCCAAAAGTAATTTTCATATTTTCACCAAACTCCTCCTACAGACAGTCCTTTATTTCATTGACTACCATGGATGCTATCCTTTTGATTTGCCAGTATCTATCAATACAATCCAGGACGTTCCAGCCTTGTTCTTTAATATGAGTGCTTTCCATCATCACAAGAGTCTACCAGCACTTCCTACAGTTACTGCCATGACAAGTTTTAGCCACACCTCTGTGCTACTGCCTCAGCTACTGAGATCTTGAACTGGCTTAATTCAGTATCCATGTCCCTTATCTCCCCATGAAAACAGAAGAAGCTGTTCAACAGGTAAATATTAAACTCATCCCTTATGGAAGCATCCACTAGGAATTCCCAAGGTTCCCTCACTACACCTTTGGGCCTGCAGGATCTGTCTAGCTCCATCACAGCCATTAAGCCAAACTTACTACCAGTGATCAGCTAATGTGTCATCATGTTTCTTGACCTGAGTACCCAAAATGCACAACTTCTGGTCTGATGACATGGCTACACACTTGAACATTGACCTCTGGCACAAGGTACTTTGGCAACAAGTACACTTATTAGCATCTCTATATTTGAACATGGTACTTGTTATGGCACTCCACAACAAGAAGAAAAGTCCAACAACAGTACAGCAGGTTAAACTCAGGTAAGCCATTCTTCCCACTCATGTCATTCTAGGTATTACCGCCAGCATTACCCACAGGAGCATTGAAATCTTCCAGTAGAACTGCAGAATCTGCAGATAGTACCCATCAAGCACCATGGTCTCTAAGCCATATGCTCAAACAGTAATCATAGTTTTCCTTTCTGCAGCTTGCAGTCACATTAAGATTACCTTCTCCTTTAAAGGCATAAACTTTAGTTGAATGGCACCCATCAAGAAGCAGGGGACAACTTGTGACTATCCCCATTCTTATTCAGAGCCTCTCTTCTGGATCAGCCTCAAGGAAGAGGAACCATCCTCACTCAAGAAGCCTGGTTCCAGAAGCAGTGCTGCATGCAGAGGTATGAGTGACTAAATCTAGCTGCACTTTTCAACCTTCTGCCCAAACTGAGACTATTACCTCTGCACTGAGGTGATATCCCATTTCTCGAGAGTCATAGGTTCGTAGGTTGTTACTAGGCTATCAGCCCTAGAGCCTATACAAGCCTAGCCATAACAATGCCCTGGCTATTTCCTCCCCAGTATTTACTTTCCTGGACCCCTGTCTAGCAGGGCAACTGACATGATCCCTGGGGTGAATTTCCTATCTCCCATCCAATCATCAAGGTTCCTTTTGAAGAGGGCCAAAGAGGCGCTCTGCTTGACATGTATGAGCAGTCTATTCCAAAGTCTGGGGAGTCTTTGGGTAAATAATCATCCCTTACAAGTCTTGAACCCAGGATCCTGAACACCCTAGCCAAACAAGTTACCACTAAGCCATCTGAACTGTATTCTGTATTGTCAGGGTCTAGATCCTTGTAATCCATACGTCTACCTGCCATGGCATCACACCTGGCCGTACTATTTGTCTTATAAGTGGTGAGCCTCATTGCAGTCCCACAGACATTTTTTTGGAATGAGTTCTGTTGATTTCTGTAGGTCACCTGGCCACCAGACACTCACCAGTAAATACCACTCCAAGTATGGCTACAGGGGTGCATGCTACGTCAATAGGTTTAAACAGCACTGAGAAAGAATATCTGCATTAAATTCTTTTAGGTTTACATTCAAACTAATGACATGCAAAGCACATTAGCATTTAAAGGTATATGCACACAAACACATCTGATATTGGGTTCTAGGATCCTTGTTCTAGGTGACTTTTTCAAATTCTTTAAATTAACCATCATGGGGACATTCTGGACCACAGCTTGTCTGCCCTATTCTCAGAAGAATTTGCCAATGAGCTTATAGGAAGCATAAATGGATACTATAGTTCAGTATAGCTCAAAGTATTTCAGGGATACAGAAACCCCTCCACTATGATAAAATAATCCTCCCAGGAATAAATATATATATATATATATATATATATATATATATATATATATATATATATATATATTATTATTATTGAAAAGCAGAGAACTACCTTAGAAAGTTTTTCCTTTCATCATAATCCATTTCATGAGTTATTGGAATACTTCTTCATGTATTTATTGAAAGCTTATTCATAAATATAAATCATTATTTGTATATTGTACATTGTTTTATTACATTATGATGTAACCCAGGCTGAGTCTGTAATTAGTCATTGTTTGATCAGTGTTCTACCCCAGTAAACAAATTTAAGTAAATAGATTGGTAGCAGAACCACCATGAGACCAGGTCCAGTAGTTATGTATCCCAAATGTCAAATTTGTCACACACCTGGTAGGACAGCCTATACTCTGCCTGACCACATGAATACCAGAAAACAGTATCCCAGACTAAATCAGGAAGGAAGCAACTTCCTGCAATATTCAAGAAGCATTACTTCATGGAGAAGGTAGCAGATAAGTGAAAAGGCACATGCTTAAGTAGATCTAAGATGTGGAATGATAGAATGAGAATTTCTAGTAAAGGATGTTATAGGGTGAAGGCAGCTTTTACTAAAGAGTTGGCTGGGCAAATGGATATAAGTTGGGGGCAGTTATCACTAAGAAGTTAGCTATGCAAGTCAGTATACTTAATGGGATCTCGTTTTCAACTAAATATCCAAGAGTTTTTTAAACTTTTCAACCAGTGATATCTGCTTAGTTTAAGTCAAGGTTATTCAAGTATTTAGAACTTAAACAAAAACCTCAAACAACTAACATGAAAGTGAAATATAAACAGACAAACACAAGTACATATAGCAGTCCATATAAAATCACACACCAGTTAAAATTATGGGACTTTAAAAGCTAAGTTAATAAAATAATGACATAAGTAAATATGTTAGAATAGATGAATCTCTAAGGACTTCTTGAAACCATTCATCTTTAGGGACTACTAAAGCCACCTGCATAGCAGATAACAAAGGTGTAGGAAAGGTGTGGCAGGTGAAGGGGGAGTCCTAGTAGACTAGGGGTGTACATTTGGAACTATTAGTATTCCCAAAGTGGCTGAACAGAAGAAGGAACCAGGTGACAGGCTACTAGCAACTCTTTCATGCAAGGGGGACCCATGTAATGTAGGACCAAGTATACTAGGACAAGAACTTTCCAGATAATATGAAATCAAATAAGCAGCCAGTAAACATTTCAAAGCACAAGAATAATCTAATAGCATTGTGGTGTAGCAGTTAGTTATCAGGCAACAAAGTTCTGTACCGTTGTAGTCAAGTTACATTCAGGGTCTAAATGTCGCAGATACAGGGAATTACAATAATCTAGATGGATAGAAACAAAGGTTTAAATAACCAAGCCAGGTCCTCAGATGGAAGAAGGTACCTGACGTAGGCTATACACCTTAAACAGAAATATGAAGACTTAATAACAGCAGCCACCTGGTTCTTGAGTATGAGGATGACCTTAAGGTCATGTATTTAAACTCTAATCTCTCACATACACAAAGTATATAGGGGGTTCAAGGATGGAAAATTAGAGTTCCCAAACAGAATTGCAGGTCATCATCATCATCATCAGCTACCTATTTCCCATTTTTTTTTTCTACATGGTGTCATGGTGTCACGTGAACTGTTGCCACCTCTCTCAATTGAGTGCCACTCTCCTACCTTCTTTGAGAGTCATGCCTGCCTGTTGGAGGTTTTCTCTCACACAGTTTATTCCTCTCTTTGCTAAATGTCCTTGTTTCCTTTTGTCCTCTTTCTGTCTTTCCCAAATCCTCTTCACCAAATTGTCTACTGTTTTCCTGCACATGTGACTGAATCACTGTAATCTGTTTCCTTTGACCTTCTCTAGAATTGAAGTTACTCTGTCTTTTCTTCTGATGTCCTCATTTCTTTGTCTGTTCCACAGTGTGCATCCCACCACTCATCTCAGGCACTTCATCTCAATCACCTCTAACTTCCTCAACTGACCTGCCTTTACTGCCCAGGTTTCAATACCATACGCTATTACTGGTCACACCACTGTTTTTACACCTTACCTTTCAGCTTCTTTGGCGTTCTTCTGTCATACACTACCTTTGGTGCTCTGTGCCAGTTGGCTGCAACCCCTCTTATTCTAGGTTATACCTCCTCATTCAGACTTCCCTTCTCCTCAACCAGCCCTACGAGATACTTGAAGCTGTTAACCTGTTCCACTATTTGCCCTTCCATCTCAGTTTTCTGCTTCTTTTGAGTTCTCCCTTTTGTTGCCATGAAAGCTGTCGTGTCTGTATTCCGTTTCATTCCATGTCCCTTTAGTTTTGCATTGCATTCCTGCTCAGAGTCTGCTTGTAACGCCACATCATCTGCATATAGTAGTTTTGTTGACTTTTCTCCTCAGTTTGATTGCCAAGGTAGTCCATAACCAGTATGAACAGCAGTGGGCTCACTGCTGAACCCACTGGGAACCCCTGTGTGAGTCCAAATATTGTTTGTACTTGTGCTCATTTTACCAGAGGTTTGGGACTTCAAACCACAGCAGGACTGCCCAAATCAGCTTTCTTGGAGCTTGTGATATGCTTTCTCCACGTGTAGGAATGCCCACTCTAGGTTCATGTTCGGCATCTGTGTCACTGCACACATTTGGTCTGTCGTGCTACATCCTGATCTGAAGCTGGACTGCTCATCTCCGTCTTACTTTCTACTCTTTAACAGCCACCCTCTCCAGAAATTTCATGCAGTGTCTCAGGAGTCTGACACCTCTGTACTGCCTTATGTAGTAAAGGTCCCCTTTGTTCTTCAACACTGCTACAAGTATGCATATTCGCCAGTCATGTGGGATACGCCTTTCTCTCCATACTGCTATAAGTACCCTCAGGAGCCATTTTTCCCCCTATCTCATCCAACATCTTGATCATATCTGCTGTGACCTCATCTGAGCCCGCTGCTTTCCCTGACTTCATTTTCCTTAGCGCTGTTCTTACATCTTTCATTGTAGACTGTCGGGAGCAGTACACCTTCTATGGCATTTTCCTTATTCAGAATGTTCTGGAAGTGCTCCTTCCACCCGCCTTTGATGTCCTCTGGACTGATGAGCAGATTGTTGTTGGCATACTTTCGGCAATGATATCAGACATTAGTTCGGAGTCTTCGGCTTTAATGGAGACTGTCGCAGGTAAACTTGCAGAATATAGACAATCAAGGACTGGCTCATTTATAGGAATAGGGGAGGGAATTAATTCTCAGGGCTACTAGTAAGGTGATAAAATAAAAAAAAGAAGAGGTCAGTGTGGTTACACAACAATGGGATCTTAGCTACTTGGTCTTAATAAAAATCATAAAAGAGTTGGAAAATGAAGGGAGAAATATACTGGCGACTTCATTTAAATATCATACTCTCACGTCTTACATCAATATCCTTCACATACATCCCGATATTTTGTTAGTGCTGCAGCTTTTCTTATGTTGCTTGTAATTATCCTATCTAGAACTGATAATCACCTCCAGATCCCTTTCCTGCACTGTTTATATTACCTTTCAGTAATTTACAGTAAACTAGGGTTATTGTAATCTAGACAAAGAAATTAGCATTTATTTCCACTGAACTTAAATGCAGTCTCTCTTCTCAACTATTCAGTTTCTTCACTCCCTTTTGCAGACAATGCCCCTCATTCTGATCATCTGTATATATCTTTGTGCCGTCTATAAAGGGATTTCCCATTGTATGTTTGAGGACCATAAGTCTGATCTTCAGAACAGCAAGAACTTAAGTGAAATCACAGGGAAATATATTTTAACCCTGAAACAGTGCTACCCCCAAGTAGTCCCTCTTCTCCGAAGTACAGCAAGCTCAGCTTAGCATATATAGCTAGTGGGGTGTGAGGGGGCAGCCCACTACATGGGGGGGGGGGTGCAGCAAGGTTTGCTCCCTTTAAAAAACGTTTTTTAGGTCTAACAGTGAGTTTCACACCTTACTGCTATGTTCTGACAATCGTACTTTTTTTTATGAATTTCAGGACTCATTGTGGAGAGCTTTGAAATTCTGATTCTAGTTATTATATCCTCAGGTTTGCCTGAAACAACCATTTTGAAATTACAGTGCATAAGCCCAATCACAGCTGTACACTGTTTGCCACTTATTTTATTTTAGACAACATTCCTCTCACTTTAGGCGTCTGTGTCCGACCCTTTTAACAATGCTACTGGGCACAAATTACCTAATAATTGTCTGATGTGATAGAAAATCAAATACTTTCCTGAAATCCACATAAGTCAGCTCTACTGAAACATCTTTATCTATATCTCATACAGATGTGTGTCAGTATATCGAAAATTCACTATATTGAAAGTCAAGGTCTCAAACACAACTTGTCCATCAGCAGCCTATTGAAATCCAAGAAAAAACAAGTAAATCATTTTTGTATGCTAACTGTATATATCAGCTTTGATATCGCAGTACAGTGGAGAAAGGGCAAATTCCCTGATCCCCACTGTACAGTGATCTTGCACCAAAAAAGCCAGTTTACTCAATAAGTTAATATTTTAACACCTTTATTAAATTATGACTTGAGACATATGCAAACATACCTTAACAAAAAAGAAAACAAATCATGTTAACATTTTTCCATTAACATGCATTATAAATTACGTTTTCTGTCATTATAACAATTGTCTTTCAGTCCAACGTTACATAAATCTCTCAGTTCTTGCCTTCCCTAAAACCTCACTCCTCCTCTTCCTCCTGAATATTATTCTGCAAGTAGTTCCCACATATTCCATTTATTTCCATGTCATTTGCTCATTCCCTTTGCCAAAGACATCTCTTACAGTTCCTTTGTTTTTTTACAATACTCAATACTTCAAATATTTCAAATACAATTGGTTTATATTTTGATTTCCATTTTCTAGTTACTGCTTTTTTTGTCAGCCAACAGAATTAAACATAATAAGGCCATACTATGTTTAGGGAATTCAATATCATTTCCTGAATTAGAGCCATTTGATCCCCCAGTATTTCTGACAAGGTTCTTTATAAAAAAATGTTTAGAATCTGCCAACTCATTTCACTCCCCAAAACAAGATCCCAGTTATCTTATTCTTCCCCATCACACCTCCAACATTTGCTATCTACCTGAGGGAAAAGTCTCTGATGCAATACCTATGCAAACACTTTCCAAGCAAAATTCCTAAACCTTCTGGACTTTGTTGCACACTTGGGAGCCATACATATCCCCTCCCATTGTTCCCTTGCAAATTGCTTTTCCAGTGCCTCTTCCCAATCCTTTTCTAACCTCCTTTGATTGAGTCTTACAGTTTTCATGCAATATTTTATATGCCCTACTAATTAACCCCTTTTTAATAGCACCTTCTGTTCCCGATTTGACTAAAAACTCTACCAGAGAAGATCTTTCACATAGAACTCTCAATCACCTGATTTTCAATCAGCTGTACCATTTTTTTTCCATTTGACAACTTTCAACCAATTGTCTGTAATCCCTCATAACTTAGTGATATAAATGGACCAAATTAGACCATCAGCTATGGTCAGAGACCCATGCTGATTGTTGCCCTGAAGATTATCTTTTAGTTAACTGGTCTTTGTCTTAAAATATTCTCCATGACTTTCCTACAATCACTGAAGGACCAGCAGGTTTATAGATTCTAGAATATTAATATCTTCTCCCTTATACAAAAGAGCCATTGTATAATTACGCAGGCTGAACCTGTAATTGGTCATTGATCAGTGTTCGACCCAGGCAAACAAATTTAAATAAATAAACAAACCATATCTTCAGAGGTTCAGCCACCATGTTGGCTAGACTGTTAATAATACTAGGAGATAGGTCACCTGATCATTATGCATTATCCTAAGAGGTAACATCGCCCTATTTCTGTCTCGGTCAGTTTACTGCATTTCAGTACTAAAGTCCATTTGTTCATCCCCCACACTGCTCTTGCATCTGGTTAACAAGACACCTTACATTCATTTTGTTTTGCGAAGGCTGAGATGAAGTTGATATCCAGCATCTCTCTGGCTTTTCTGTCCTTCATTATTTTCCTCCCGCCCTTAGAAATACTGGGTATACTTTTCCTTTCTTCCTCTTTCCAAATATATCCTTTAAAACTCTCTCTTTCTTCTTAATTCCTTCTGCCACCTGGCTTACCTAACATCATCTTTTTCATTGACCTTCTGAACACCTGATTATATTTTTTTCATCATTTATCCGGCTGTTTCTCCATCATTTCTATATGCTTTCTCTTTAACCCTTAGACACCCATTCTTCTGCACAATTTTCTAACTTCTTGTCTTTTCTTTAAAACATTGCTCATACCCTTAAACAACTCTTCCCCTAAACCAGTCCCAGAATTCACTCCATCTTCAGTTTGTTCCAGTCATGTACTCATTTATAGCACCTTCTTTTTTCCCACTGCATTAAACCCTACAGTAGCATGAGCATTATTATTAGCTAATGGCGTTTTGACCAGAACATTCCTGACCCCTTCTCATTTGCATCTGTTGCTTTAGCCTTCTTAGTATACCCCTGTGCTAATTAAATGAACCCTTTATGAAACAAAATTACATTTAGGTCTATTTGTCTTTTAGTCCTGCAATTATAATGTCCCAGTTCATTCTGCATAGATTTGATCCCCCAGAATAAATGACCCTTCTGTTGCCTCAACTTTCTTTTCTCTTCTTCACTCTTGCATTCTTCTCCCTAGATGTTATCTGGTGGTCTGCATACCACATTGATCCACTACTGCTGTCCTGTGTTTAGGCTAACTGTTAGCATACACACATTACATTGTCACTCAAAATGTTCCTCCTTCTTCAAGTACTCATCATCCTCATCACTCCCTTCTCCTTACAGATTCCCATGCCACCAACCTGTGTGTCCCATTGGTGGACATGCCCAACATTCTGGTCAGTCTCTGCTATTGGAGTCTCCATGGATGTGGTAGGACAGAGGCAGAATGGCAACAATTTGAAATGTTAGGACCCACTAGAGCAACTCCTGAAACATGGAGACTGAATGGCTGAAAGAATAGACCTACATATACTAAGTCTGAGGTGCCATTTCTCAAAATATTCCCTTTTCTCCCAGGTATTGTGATCCCGGAGTGGGTATATATAAGCTGAGCATGTGTAGGGAGCTTGCTCCCACATGAGAGGAGGGTGCAGGGGGCTTACCCCCATGCAAAAAAAGTTTAAAGGAGAAGTGCAACTTTCAACATTCACTCTCCTCCTGTATTTTCTGTCTTTTCTTTTGGCCTGTCAGCACTCAGCATTTTGAATGCCAATATTTCAATAGGAAATCATGGAGACATACAACTAGAGTAAAGAACCTCCCTTCTACCACCTTACCCTCCCACATTCCACATGGTATGCCAAGCTGCTCCTTTTCTTGGCAAACTCTGCAACAGAGGTGATGACATCTGTAGTATCTGGGCTGGATAGATGATTTGTTCACCACATGTTGGTCACTTATGTCTGGAAAACAGAAACCTTACTTTCTACTGTTGCTTTGCCAAGAGAGCTCTATTTCATCAAAAGTGTATTACTTGTAGCAATTTTTCTTCTAACAATTGGAGATGTTAAAATTCACTTAAGGTTCCTCTCAGTAAAATAATCTCATCTGCCTGTTATAGGTTCATAGGTTCATAGGTTGGTACTAGGCTATCGGCCCTAGGGCCTTTACAAGCCTAGCCATAACAATTCCCCTGGATATCTCCTCCCACAATATTTACTACCCTGGACCCCTGTCTAGCAGGGCAACTGACATGATCCCCGAGGTGAATTTCCTATCTCCCATCCAATTGTCAAGGTTCCTTTTGAAGAGTGCCAAGGAGGCACTCTGCTTGACATGTATGGGCAGTCTATTCCAGAGTATGGGGAGTCCCTTGGTCAGGAACCTATCCCTCCAGCTTGTTTTGTTCATTGTGATGACAAGGTTTAGATCCCTGGAGTGTGTGGCTCTGAGGGATTGGGATTTCTTTAAGTGGAGCATGCCCAACAGCTCAGGGTTTGACATGGCCTTGTATGTTAAGCAGAGATCACCTCTGAGTAGACGATATGCCACAGAGTATAGCTGGAGTATTTTTAGACGGTCAACATAGGGCATCTGCTTTAGGCCTGTGATTCTTTTAGTGAGGTATTTCTGTGGCCTTTTTAGCTGTTGCAGATGTCTTCGTACATACCAAATGGGGTGTTGTACTCTATAATGGGTCTAAAGTGGAATGAGTACAGTGGGACAATGACCTCCTTTTTTCTGGATGAAAAGCCCGTAGTGATGAGGTGTGCCACATTGAAGGATTTCCTGATTGTTGTGGCAATGTGGTTATAGAAGGTGAGACCACTGTCCACCTGTGTCCCTAAGTCTCTCATCACACTTTCTGTGTTTAGTGTACTGCCACCTATGTGGGAATTAATGGGTACATGGTTTTTCCCAAAGGGGATAACAATACATTTCTTGGCATTAAGCCTGAGCCCATGGCTCTGGCACCAAGCATCTGTTTCTGTAAGGCCTTTTTGTAGAATATCCACATCATTTGGGGATTCAATAATGACTCCCCATTTGCAGTCATCTGCGAACTTTGTTAGAGTCCCTTGGTGTTGGCCTGTACTTCAGGGAAGTAGATGCTAAACAACAGCGGCCCCAGGACTGAACCCTGAGGTACTTCGCTTGTCACTTGTCTGGAGCTGGATTTGGAGTCGGCTACATTTACAGTCTGGGTTCTGTGAGTAAGCCAGTTGGCAACCTATCGAGTGATGTAGGGATTTATGCCCAGCTTAGTAAGTTTATCTATGATTCCAGAGTGGTGGATGGTGTCAAAGGCCTTGGCGAGGTCCAGATAGGCTGTGTGGACCTCCTTACTCTTGTCCACAGCTCTGGAGACTGATTCAAAGAAGTCAATCAGGTTCAGGAGACAAGATTGCCCCTTAATGAACCCATACTGGGTGGGGTCCAGTGTTTGAAGGTTACCAATGTCTTTGTTTATAAGTTCCATGCCCTTGCAGATCAGGTTCGTCAGACTGATGGGACAGTAGTTCCCGGGTTCCAAGGTGGATCCCCCTTTGTGGAGTGGGATAACTGTAGCTGTCTGCCACTCAGTGGGCATGAAGCCTGAGGTGAGGCTATGATTAAACATGACACTTCAGTGAGGCGCCAGTTCATTTTGGAGTTCATGTAGTACACAGCCCGGGATGTCATCTGGACCCATGAATGCTGTATTCTTAGCTTTGGAGAGTGCAGTTTCTAACTGTGTAGCCGTGATTACCAGAATTTGGCAATCTTTTGGTATTGAGATGGGCCATTTAGGGGGTGAGAGGGGGGTGAAGTTGGCACTGAATCGATCTGCCAGGATATTGGCAATATCCTTGGGATCAGTATATTTAATGCCATTCTGTTGCAGCTCAGAGCAGATCTGAGCATTGCCATTTAGATTCTTGACATAAGTATAGAATGCCTTGTGGTTGTCTTTGGAATCTTTGGCAATTTTATTTTCATAACTAGCTTTGGAGGATTTTATGAGGGATCTCAGCTTCTTACTGAGGATGGTAAGGGAGTTTTTTGCATCCTGGGATTTTCCTCTTTTCTGCAACAGTTTCTTCCTTTTGTTGTAAAGTTTGTTTATGGCAAGGGACCACCAGATTGGCTTCCTGGTTCTATTGGGAATAGCATGATTCATGCACAAGTGGATGTGCTCATACAGTGCCTTAGTGTAGGATTCTGCAGTCGAACTTTCAGATCCCGTCTGCATGGGTGTCATGAAGTTTGTCACTTCTGACTTGAGTAGCATGAAGTTGACTTTGGAGAAGTTTTTTTACAGAGGTTTCCTTACTGGGGGGTGGGATGTGGATGTCAAGGGTGGCTTGCTTATGGTCAGACCTGACCAATGAGGGGGTGACCACTGGTGTGGAGCATCTATCTCCCATGTTGGTAATGACCAGGTCTAGCATATTGGAGCCCCTGGTGGGACAATGGATTAGTTGATCCAGGGCACTGTAATTTATGAATTCCAAGAACCGTTGGGAAAAGGTTTTGGTACCCGAGTAGTTTTCTCAGTTAATGGCAGGGTAGTTGAAATCACTCAGTATTAGGGTGTTTGGTTGTATCTTAATATTTTCCAGTATGTTTAGAATGGTGTAGTGAGAATCTTGGAGCATGTCAGGGGATCTGTAACAAGCTACAATTTGGATTGTAGCCTTACCTAGTGTTAGTTGTACCTGGAGAATTTCAGATGATTTTGTTGAGCAACTAGCCTGGAGGTGTGAATATCTTTAGTGAATATGGACACTCCTCCACCTTTAGTGTTTTGGTCATGGTTTGGTGGCTGAAAAGTGTGGTAAGAGTTGTAGCCTGGTATTGCAAGGATGCTCTCTGGAGCCTTGAACCAGATCTCAGTTACTGCACAGATACTGATGTTCTCCATTTTTAGGAGTGCCTCGAGAGAGTGCATTTTGAGGTTTAGACTTCTAGCATTGAGTAGCATTACCTTTAGATTTTGCATGCTTGTATCTGTTACAGTGGTGGTTTTGTCCTTTGAACCTTGCCTAAATAAAGGCACTATAGGGGTGGCAAGAGCTTTAGCCAGTAACCTGAATCCCAGGGGTGACAGGTGCAGACCATCTCTGGCAAATCTTCATGGTTTGTCGATCATGTCGTCCCAGGCAGACAGATACTGAATCCCCTTTGAATGACACCAGAAGCTTAGCCAGGTGTTGAAGTCAATCATTTTGTCCTTATACTGTGGTATCATTCTGGACGAAGGCAGGATACTACTCAGGGTCAGGGTCATACCTGCCTGGGCCACATGATCTGAGAGCTCTTCCATGTCTCTTTTCATGTAGTCCAGGGAGGTACGTCTCAAGTCATTCACTCCAACATGGACAATGACAGAGTCATCCTGAAAACTGACACAAGAAAAATAAAACAAACAGGGGGATAAACACTAAACAAATATAAAAACAAAAAGCCATGTACATTAACATGCTAAAACTGAAATATATATCAAAACAAAAAGAAGAGAGCTTTTGCAAATTGTTTATTAATTCTTGCAGTTGTTTTCTTGTAGGAAACATGTCAAGGGCTCTGAATTTCCATAAGGAAGACAGGACTCCCCATATTCTGTTCTTGCTTCCCAAGCTTTTTATGGAGCTCTAAGAACTACACAGAACTTCTAATTGTATCTTTTAAGAAGGAGTCACTGCCTTTGCCCTCATGTTCCTGTTAAGCAGAACTTTGAAAAAGCTGTTTTGTCTTTCAATTTCTATGGGAGCCATTTTATCTTTTCTCTTTCCTCCCTTACCTCTGTTTGTTATCATCAGATTCTCCAAATTCTCTGTCTGTTTACTGCTTTTTCAGTCTAAAAAACAAATACCCTGCTGCTCTCTCCTCCTTCTCTTCATAAGACCCCAGTTTCAAAATCTGAGCTGACTATCTTCTTCCAGATCCAGTGGATGCTAAGGTTTTTCATATATGGCAGTCATCCCTTTATTTCACCTAAATGTTTCCAGATAAGTGAGCTTGTTTTGTCAGTGAAGTCCTCCATCTTTGTGTATATCAGTTAATTACGGCCGAGTACAGATTTAGCCTAACTCTCATGTTAGCCCTCAGTGTATACCACTGGCACGCGGATGCTAGCACCTCCATCTCCTTTGAAGATTCTCAACTATCCCAACTTCTCTGAGGAGTCACAGGTCCTTCATCTCTGCTGAGGATCCTCAGATTCCCCATCTGCCCTGTGGAGTCTCAGCCCCCCCCTCCATCTCCACTGTGGAGTCTCAGATCCCCATCAACATCTCAGGATGTGCTCATGCAGTACTTCAGGTCACCCCCCCCCATCCTCAGCCTAAACTCCACCATCAAAGTTACACTCCCTTTACTTAACTTTTCTGTACCTTATTCTTAAGCATATAACTTTATTTCATTACTACTTGTCCTCTTAAGTTCTACTTCCTGCTAAATTCCTTAATTCCTTTGTTAACTTTCTCTGTACTTTCAACTGATAAGCACATTACATAATACATCCACTGTCTAGCTATGCAATTTCTCTGTAACCAACTACTCATAGCCAGCCTTAGGCATAGGTCAACTAGACAGCTGCCTTGGGCACCACTCTAACAAGGGCACTTTTCCAGGATTTATTTGTTTTAACACAAACTGTGAGAAAAAGGAAGACAAAAGTAATCTGGATAGTTTAGGTAAACAAGAATGGGTGCACCAGGTGGTGTGGGGGGTGCTGTTCAGCCTTTTTGCCTGGGACACCAGTTGACCAAAGGCCATCCCTCCAACTACCTCATGAAAGAAAGAAATGTATTTCCTTAAATTCATAGGCTACTTTATGTAATACAATACTACTATATCCCTCTACAATATCACTACTTAGAAGCTCTCTCTAACTTGCTGAATTCAACTGCTTATGCCTATAAAACTCCGACAAGTAACAATCAACATTGCTACCCTTCCTGACTAACTCCATCCTCAATGATCAGATTGTACACAATGTTGATGTGTAATGTTTGTAAATAACTTGTATCATTGTGTTTAATATTTATTTCCATGCATTGAGACTGTATATACACTGTATAGTGTGCTTTTTCTTGTATGTACTATTAATGTTATGCGGAGCTTTTCTTCCCAGGCCTCTAATGATAATGGGCTCACCCAGGTCCAGTAGACTTTCCCAGTTAACAAATGCAATAAATAAATAATAAATAAATAAATATAATGTGTTCTAGATGTATTCATATAATTGCGTTTTCAATGTAAACGCAATGTATTTTTAAAACTTTCATTTTTTTTTTACTTTAAATATACTTCTTTAATATGTGGAGCTTTTCTATCCAGGCCTCCACTGTAAATGGGATAAACCCTAGATGGAACCTCCCAGTAAGCAAAGAGAAATAAATAAAATAGATCTTCCCTCAACAGCCTGTAGGAGACAGAATACAGGGATTAGGCCTTGACGCGGTCTGCACAGAACATGTTATTTATGCCCTGTACTCTTTTAGGGAGGAACCTCTGTGGATATTCCACTTGTTGGATGTGTCTAATTAGGTACATACTAAAGGGGGCATTGTACTCAATGATAGGTCTGTTGAATGTTGAATGTCGTGTAAAAATAACCTCCTTGGACCCAGATGCCATACTATTATTTATAAATTGCACAACATAGAATAACCATTTTGTGTCTACAGTAGCGAGGAAATCAAAGTCTAGATTACTGTATATATGTGTTCCCAAGTCCCTGACTACTGAGTCCACTCTTGGGGGGGATGTTGTCAATATGATAGTTACAAGGGTGGATGACTCCCTGAAGGATACTATTATGCATTTCTTGGCATTTAGTTTTAGTCCATGCTTCTGACACCAGTAGTTTGTCTGTGTCAGCCATTCCTGGAAAACATGTGTGTCGGTGGAGATTCTGTGACTGCTTCTAATTTGCAATTGTCCACATATTTTGTCATCCAGAGGCTCTTGACATTCACCTTGACTTCAGAGAAGTAATTGCCAAAAAGGGGCAGTCCCAGAATCAATTATTGGGGGACTATATTTGTGACTTGACTCTTTGTACAGATGGAGTACCCAGTTCTGACTTCCTGGGCTCTGCCTATGAGCCAGCTGGTCATCTACCAGGTGGCATAAGGGTTTATATCTAACCTTGTGAATTTGTCTAAAAATGTCCGAGTTGGGTACTGTGTCTTAGGTCAAAGTAGGCAGTGTGAGCCATTTTGCCTTATTCATTGCTTTGGTGATCTTCTCAAAGAAGTCCATCTGGTTGAGTAGGCATGACCTGCCCTTGACAAAACCAAATTGGGTTTGGTCCAGTATCTGGAGGTTTCCTAGGTCATTACTGATCATTTCCATTATGATTATTTCCAGGGCTTTACATCTGAAATGAGTTTCCAAGGTCTGTAGATCACCCACATTTGTACAACAGAATGGCTGTTGCTGTTCTCCATTTGTGAGGCACAAAACATTTTTGGAGGTTTTGGTTAAATAGTGATTCCAGACGGCCTGACTGGTCATTTTTCATGCTATTAAAAAGGCATCTTGGAATATTGTCCGGTTCCATTGATGCGGTGTTCTTAGCCTTAGAGAGAAATAAGGACCTGTCCCTTAGTGATAGTAGGGGAGTTATATTTGATGGCATTTCCTGAGAAGAGGTTGAGAAGGACAGGGGAGTAAAGTTAGAGATGAGTTAGTCTACCTGTAGGTTTGCTATATCTCCTGTCTCAGTATAAGTGATTCCACAATTGTGTATTGCCTTTGAGGTTGAGGACATAGCTAAAGAATGCCTTGGGGTTGTCTTAGCCTGGGAAGCCAAATTTACCACAAATTTGTCTCTGGAAGACTTTATTTGTCCTCTGAGTTGTTTATTTATATTTTCTGAATACAGATTTGTCATAACCATTTGGGTCTATATTATATCATCGAAGAGGTGTTCCACTGAACTCTTCTTCATCGACCCTTAAACAGCGAAAGCAGAAAACGCCAAACGTTCACATCAGTGATTTCTTTCCCTGGGAAAGAAATCGTTTGACCATCCCTGTTAGTTTGCCATTTTTCCCACTGTAGTGCAATCTCTGAGTTGGCATATTTAGCTAGGGGGGGTGTGGGTGGCACAGCCCCCATGTTGGGGGTGTGGGGGTGAAGCCCCCCCCACTTTGTTATGTTTGTAGTGATGTGTTTTTGTTTTGAGGGCAAGCGATTTCTTTCCCAGGGAAAGAAATCACTGATGTGAATGTTCGGCATTTTCTGCTTTCGCTGTTTAAGGATCAATGAAGAGGCATTCGATGGAACGCCTCTTCGAGGATATAATATAGGCCCAACGATTTTTCTAGTACAGAACAAAGCACATAGCTAAAAATAAAACTGATCAGCAAGGTAGAATGTACATAAAACACTACCTTTCCTAAATGCTGGTACCTAAGAAGCATGTAGTCCATGTCTGTAGTTTATTGTGCTATTTGCTACTAAAATGCATTGAGCCAGTTTCACCTGCCTACCATTTTGCCCTTTAGTCCTCTGTTCAGCAAGCAATAATGTCCAATAGGGTACATGTTATTGTGTAAATAACTCACACTCAGGGGTGTTCTGAGGCCCAATGCTTGCACCTTGGAAGGGAGTTATTTACACAATAACACAAACCATGGAGGTCATTATTGCAATTAAGGAATGGGCTAACTATTAAATTATTTTGTATTTTTGTTGTTGTTTTTATTACTGTGCATTATATATATATTTGATCCAAAATAGTGCCTCTGCCTAATCTTCAAAACTTGCTGTATTATATATAACGGTTGTTGGAGGAGTTATTTTACATCCAAAATACAAGTTATGCAGGTATTTAATGTCTGCAGACAAACACACACACACACATTCAGAAGTACAGACAGAGTAACAGACGTACAGATATACACATAGAAATGCACAGATTCCAGAACACAGACAGACATACACACATGTACAGAAACAAAAGCAATTAGAGCCACTTTGTAGACTGATGACATATTCTGTGCATGCAAGTAAATAAATAAATAAATATATAATGCGAGTCATTGCAATTTTTCCCCATTGTGCTTCTCTGCTCATTTATTTCCCCACAAAACATTGAAGATTAAAGTCAGTCAGTAAATCTGGACATAAAGGACTTCCAAGATGGCTGCACACTAACAACTTGTTTCTAGCTCTCCCAATGTGAAAAAATAAATTCAGCAGAGAAGGCCAAGACATGTGTTTATGGGTAATTTCAGTAACTGGCCAGTAAGAATGTGTGGAAGAAACACTGACTGGGGTAGGTCCTGGAGCTGTTTCAGCAAAAAGCAATGCATCCTTCAGATATGACTTCCAATATCCTACAGGAAGATATGAGATAACTGCATACAAACCCAGTTAAACTAAACAAAACATTGATGGAGTATATCAACACAAATAACAAAAGGCTGGAAAAAAAATGGAAGAAGCTTTAAAAAGATATTCAGATGAGATGATAAAGCTGCAAACATAAGAGGTTGAAATGAAAAAAAGGCTGGCTGAATATGAGATTGCTCAGGAACAGAGGTTTCAAAAAATAATAGAATTAGAGAATGTATGCATGTAGAGAAAACATGAGATTTTCAGCTATACCAGAGAAGCTGGAAGAAACAGATTGCATTAATTTTATGAAAGCACAAATAAGCAACTGGCCTGGTATTCCACAGCAGGAGTTGTTAGTTGAAAGGGCACATTGTATGTATGCTCCAAACCTAGCTATAAGAAAGCAACCTAGAACTTTAATAGTAAAGATGCAATCCTACCAGCAGAAGGAGTTGATCCTGACAAAATTGTGGTAGAAGGACAAAATGCTAAAAGTGGGAGACAGCAGAGTGTTTGTGGAGAATGACTACTCATTGTACACCAAGAAGAGGATAAATTCATTCCACTATTCAGGGAGTGCCTAGATGTAGGTGTGAGATTCAAACTGCTATATCCAGCTGTCTTTAAGGTATTTTTTCCTGATGGGACAAAATCATTTTTGATGAAGTGCATGCTAAGGAGGAAATACAAACGTTGGTCCAACATCAAGTAAGCTATGTGACGGGGGGATATTTTGCTTTTTGTTCTTCTGGTAAGGGAGACCACAGAGAGACTGTACCTGTAAAACCTTTTCCAGTATTTCAACAAAAAATGTTGGAAAGAAGGAAGAGAGCATGAGAGTTGACTAGAAGAATTGAGAGTACTTTGGAAATGAAGCAGAGACAAGATCTGGGCGATGGAGAAGAACAATAATAAAAACAGTGACTCAGTGTGGGATTACAGTGCAATAATTATGTTTGTGAAATATGACAGAACAAGAAAATCTGGTAATATTTGACTTTTTCAAAATTTATTGGATTTGTGGAGGATTCTAAAGTATATGCCCTACTTCATGTCATTAATGTTTGGAAAAATGCTTTGGGGAGGGGAAGAGAGGGGAGAAAGCTAACTGTAAGTAAAAAAAAAATATTTTCTTAATAGTACTATATTTGTGGTGTTTGGTTTTCTTTGCATGCTATTTGTAAGTGTAATGGGGATTGTAAACAGATGTTGTAGTTTTTTCTTTTTCTCCCCTCTTCTCTCTTTCTTCTTGTACAGTTTTGAGAAATATAGACAATGCAAAGCAGAAAAACAGCCTGGTTAAAAAAGCATGACAATGTTAAAATTAATGTGCAATTAATGTGTTTCTTTCATTCTTGCATGGGGAAATGACTGTATTAAGGACCTTAAATTGATTAGGTTTAACAGAGAGCAAGTAAATGAAAAAGAATATTGAATATTTGTGTCTTTTTCTAGCAAATGCATGTATACTTAGTAGCAATTCTGCAGCTGATCTTCAGGTTTTCATGGAAACAATCTGATAAAGAGAAACTGGTGGTCTGGTTCTCATGTCTCCATGGAGACAATCTGATAAAGAGAAACTGGAGACAGTCTGGTGGAAGGGGATTTGCTGAGGGAAAAGAAAAAAAAAGAGAAATTGGCTAGGACATAGTGTTCTCTGAAAGCAATTGGGGGTTTTCCCAGCTGAGAGGGCTTTAAAGATAAGACAAAACCCATTAGACTTAACGTAAAGTTCTCCCTTTTTTAATGCAATAGGGATATTAATATAAACAAGTGCTTTTGTTTTTTTTTCTGTTTCTCCCTTCTCTTTTTTCTTTGTTCGGTTTTAAGAAATATAGGCACTGCAATGTAAAAATGGATGGAAAGAAGTGAAGTGGGGGAGACAAGAAAGGTATGTTGCAAAAGAGTATGACAAAAGAAAAATCGGTGTGCTTTTTCCCATGCTTGCATAGGGGAAATGACTGGGTTAAGAGCCTAGGCATTGTCTAGTTGCAAGTTTATTACAAAGCATGTAAATGAAAAATAATATTGAATATTATAAGGTTTTTTTTGTGGTAAACAAGGTACCCTTAGCAGTTTTGTGTCTGGTTTACATGTCACTAGAAAACAATTTCATAAAGAGAAATGGCTTGGAGAAAGTGTTTACTGAAAGCATTCAAGTATTTTCTCAATTGTGAGAGCTATAAAGATAGACAAAATCAAATATCACTTACTAATAGCACAGGCTGTACCATATGTCTTAACATGGTTAACTCTAGCCTATCCGTGTATCTATCAACTTAGAACTTTGTTCTTATTAGGAAGCAAAAGCTTCAATATTTGAGGATGTACATAGTTTTGTGTGTTATTATTAAATCAATAGGTTTTTGGGGGTTGGGGATTATTGTGTTCGGTTTGAGGGCCATCAAACAACAAAACGTTATGTAAGATGTGGCATAGGCTCAAATGGATATGACAAGAAACAACTGTAAAAAGCACCAACCTGATGAACAGTATATGCATGTAACATAAAAGTTGGAACTAGCTATTTAACAAAAAAACAGTTATACATAAAAGGTGTTAATAACTACTGTAGAAGAAAATGATGCTTTCTGTAATGTCCTTCAGTCTGAATGGTCTTACAGATACATATAAAAAAGAAAGAGTAGTGAACTATATTAAAAATGTAGAATGCAAATAGCTATGCTACAGAAGACACACCTGGAAAGAACTGAACATGAGAATTTGATAAAGAAAGGTTTTCTGGATGGTTATGCAGTGGAATATCAGGGGCAAAGGAAAAGAGGAGTACTTATATTAATTGCAAGAAGAGCTCCAATAGTGATAGAAGAGGACAAAAAGATAATAATGGAAGATATATAGTTCTACGGGGCTACTGGCAAGGGAGGAGGATTACATTGGCATACATTTACATTCCACCTAAAACTGCTATAATGGAGCTTAAGAAAATTCTGGGAGAAATAATCAGCTTTCAGCAAGGAATATTACTTATAGGTGTAGACTGGAATTTGGTTTGCAACAGTGAAGATGTATCTGGGGGGCCTAGAATGGAAAATATAACAAAGGAGGGTAGATTTTTGAAGAAAGTTATGAAAATGTTTGGCATGGAAGATGTGAATTCAGTACTTGGAGTGTGGATTGAATTTACATATTATTCTCCAAGATACAAAAACTAGGCTAGGCTTGATAGAATTTATATCTCTCAGAAACATGTGCATTTAATTGAAGGTCTTGAAATGCACCCAATAACTATGTCAGCTCATGTGCCAATATCAGCTAAAATAAAAATGCAAGGTAATAAAATAAAAATGAAACAATTGCACTTTCCCACCTATTGCCTGAAAAGAGAGGAATTCAAGGAATGGGTTCTGGAATTAATTCAGGAGCTACTAGAGAAGATAGCAATTTCTTCTGAAAATATAGCTAGGGAGTGGTATAAAATTAAAGTGGAGTTTAAAACTAGGGTGGAAATAAAGGAAATGGAGATATGGCTAAGAAGTAACAAGAATTATTTAGAGGGACTGAAAATGTTAAAGTACTGCAAAATAAGGGGAATCTCTCAAAACAAGAAATGGTACAACTGCATAATTCTTCTTCTTCTTCTTCTTTCGGCTTTTTCCCTGTTAGGGGTCACCACAGTGGATCACCTTGTCCGCTCATGATTGGCAATGGAGTTTTATGATGTCGAGTTGCCAGCCCAGCGCCCAACCTTCCACAGAAGGCACACACATGCACACACTCACACCTAGGGCCAATTTAGAGTGTCCAATCCACCTACAGCATGTCTTTGGGATGTGGGAGGAAACCGGAGCACCCGGAGGAAACCCAAACGACCACAGGGAGGACATGCAGACTCCGCACAGAAGGCACCCCAGCTGGGGATCAAACCGGAGAATCTCTTGCTGTGAAGTGGCAATGCTAACCACTGCACCACTGTGGCCGCCCGGTACAACTGCATAATACTAAACAGAAAATAAGGGATTACCTCGATAATATGCAAGAGTTTAGAAAGATTGCTGTTGAGCAACTTTTTTTGATAATAATTCTAGAGCACAAAAACTTTTAGCACAATGACACAGGCAACCAAAAGTGGAAAAGGCTGTCACCAAGCTTAGGGAGCCTATAACAAGGAAGATAACAAGAGATCCTGTAGAGGTACTAGAAATATTTTGAAAATTTTATGAAAGTCTGTATAAAGCAGAGAAATATGAAAATCAAGAAAAGGTACAAATAGAAATCTTTATGGAAGAATTAAATATGCCAATGTTAGAGGTAGATGAGACTCAATTACTAATAGTTAGGATAGTAAGGGATGAGATAAAAATAGCTATGTATAACCAATCTACAGGAAAGTCCCCAGTAATAGATGGTATTCCCGTGGAAGTTTGGAAGCTAGGAGGGAAAAAATCTAATAAAGATCTGGAAGATTTTGTTTAACAGTATTTTAAAGAGGAGGAGAAATATCAGCATCCTGGAAGAAGGTGGTGGTAACGGTAATACCTAAAGAGGGTAAAGATTCATCGGATCCAGCTTCATACAGGCCCATTTCAATACTAAACCATTATTATAAAGTGTTTATGTCTATAATGGCTAAAAGAATGGCAAAAGTGATACCAAAATTGATAGATATGGATCAGTGTGTGGTTTTGTGGAGGGGAGGCAAACATTTTACAATATTAACAAAACACCGATGATCCAGAGGGAAGCAGAATGTAAAAAAGTACCTCTGTTATTGGTGGGTCTTAATGCAGAGAAAGCATTTGACAGAGTGGACTGGCACTTCATGAGCAGGGCAATGGAACCATTTGCTTTCCCTGATACAATTATAAGGTTGATTAGGAGTATATATGAGGGATTGGAGGTGAAAATTAAAGTGGGTGGTATCCTCTCTGAAAACTTCTGCTTGAGCAGAAGAACCAGGCAGAGTTGTTCACTTTCCCTTTTGCTGTTTGCATTATATTTAGAACCATTGGCAAAGAAAATAAGGGACTCAGAAATTCAAGGATATAATTGGTATGGTAATCAAGAAAAGCTGGCTGTGTTTTCAGATGATATTATTTTATACATGACAAAACCAGAAAGGGACATTACAGTGTTCCGGAACATTTTAAGACAGTTTCAAATCTTCTCAGAATACAAAATGAATGAAGCCAAAACAAAGACAATAGCAGTAAATTATGTACCCACACAAAGATTGGTCCAACAATATCCATAGTTATGGGGACATGATAAAATGAAGTATTTAGGAGTATGGATTGGAAAGGACTCTGTTGTGGCAGCTAAAGATATGTGGGAAGAGACTAAAGAGAAGATAATGCAAAAACTGAGAAATTGGAAGGTTTGTTATATGGATATGGACACTAAGATACAAGCAATTAAACTGTTTTTAGTCCCTTTAGTCTTATACAAAGGTCAGGCATATTTTTATCAACCAGAGGGGAAGCTGTAGATAGCAATTAAAAAGAGTTGAAGGATTTTATCTGGGAAGGGAAGACAGCAAGGGTCAAGTGGGATAAACAGATTCTTCTAATAGAACAAAGCGAACTAGGGTTACCCGATTTAAGGGGGTATTTTAGAGCAACACAGTTAAGGCTCTTATACACAGCGCTAGCAGAAAACTATAATTCAAAGTGGAAAGGAATGATGATGATACGTGAGGAAGGTTAAGAAATAAGGAGAGATTAGGATTTTGGATGCAGACTCTTAATGAGAACAAGAAAAATCATACAGAGTATTATATTCATAAAATAGCAGGGAGTATTCTAAGAACTAAACCAGCACGAGAATGGAAAAAAGAGCTTCTGCCGATAGGGATGATTGTAGTTAGGGATACAGACAAAAGGCAAGAGGGGGCTGGAATTTATTGGAGAAACCTGGCAAAGGAACCAGGTAACTGAGAACAAATAACTAGAAAGGGAAAGGTAACAGAATGGGAAGAAGCCAAGAATGCATTTGGACTGCAGGTTAGAGATTGCCTTCCCTATCAAGGATTGATATTAAAGTATAGGCAAAGGAAAGAAATAGAGGTGTCTTAAATGAAAGACCAGCACTGGTAGAGTTTTTAATAGTATATAGAACAAAAGCTGCCATTAAAAAAGGAATAAATAGTACAGCATACAAAATAATGTACGATAATTATAAGAATCAATCAGAGGAGCTTAGAAAGGATTGGGGAGAGAGATTGGTTAAGCAATTCACAAAGAGACAATGGGGGTATGAGTATATCTCCCAAATATGTGACAAAGTCTAGAAGATTTAGGATCTTTGCCTAGAAGTGTTTACATAGGTATTTTTATACCCCAAGTAGACTCCAAAGAATTTCCCCTCGGGTGGATAGCAAATGTTGGAGATGTGACGGGCAAGAAAGAGGTGGCTGGGAACATATTTTTTGGGTGTGTAGTGAGCGCACAGACTTTAGGGATTCCCTGCGGACTGTTCTGGCAGAGATGCTGGGTGAGCGGATTGGATTGACTGAGGAGATGATTTTTTTGAGCTATGATACAGAATTGGAATTGCCTAGGCATAGTAAAGCCTTGCTGAGTCTAATTATGGTGGCTGTCAAAAAAGCAATTACTAGAAAATGGAAATCAATGTCTAGACCAACTTTGCTAGAAGTAGTGAATATAGTAACAGAGATAAAACAACTGGAATTGGGATCTTTTGAAAAGGACTGAGCAAGCTACATAGGAAAAAACTGGGAATTGTGGGAACAATATATGCAGAGAAGGACCTAGGTTTAAGAGGCAGGATATTAATAAGCCATATAATGCTTAACTGACAATGACTGGATAGATTATAATTATTTATTATTTTACATTTGTTTACTGGGAAAGTCTGACTGGACACAGGTCCTTTTTCAGCTGAGGCCCGGGAAGAAAAGCTCCAAGAGAAACAAATACATACAAAAGAGAAACAAATACAGCCAAGTGACAGGCAAATACATACAAGACAGTGATTTCAGACACAATACGTAGAGCAACAGTAATTTACATAAAATATGGTTGTTTACATTTAGTGGCTATATCCAAATGATTATGTACAGTTAAAGTGATACGACCATTAGTGGTAGATCATGCTAGTAGAATAAGAGTAATGATAACAGAGTGAAAAGGAGGAACAGGTTATCCAGGGGAGTTGCAGGTGCAGAGCCAGGTGTTAGTAACGTGCGTTTTCAGAAGTTTTTAAACTGAAGTGTTGAGGAGTTAGTTACTAGTGATTTAGGTAGATTATTCCAGTGTTTGGAGATGTAGTTGGAAAAAAGTGATTTACCTGCTGAATTGTTAGATTTGGTGGTGTGTAGAAGCAGTTTATTGCTGGAGCAAAGGGGACTTAAGGAGGAATATGGCTGAATTAGATATTTGAGCGCAGTTTTTTTCTGATTGATAGAGTATTTTGTGGGTGAAGTTAAGTTGATTAAAGAGAATAAGTTGAGGGAGTTCAAGCCACTTCAGCTGCTTGAGTGATATGACCTGTATGGGGCATTAGTGGCAAACTTGGGGATTTTATTGTAACAGGCTTTGGGTTTGGCTACATCTGTCTTGCGGAGGTTGGTTAAGATTGGGGAGGCACTTGTATGAGGCATTAGTGGCAAACTTGGGGATTTTATTGTAACAGGCTTCGGGTTTGGCTACATCTGTCTTGCGGAGGTTGGTTAAGATTGGAGAGGCATACAGGAGAGTTGAGAGGAGGTGGGTTCTAGCAATGGTGGCTTTTGTGTTATTTGTCAGAAATCTGTTGATTCTATTTAGGAGACCTAGTTTTTTGTGAACTTTTTTAATGGAATGGGCAATGTAAATATCAAATTCCAGGTTATTGTCATTTTCCACTCCTAGTAATTTGGTATGGTTTGTTGGGGTGATAATAGTTTTATTTTTAGAGAGGATATTGAAGGTTGTGGATGGTGAGGTATATCTGGTTGGGTAGAAGAGAAGAAGTTTTGTTTTGTTGGGATTTAGGATAAGTTGGGAACTAGTGAAGCAGGATTCAGTGGATAAGAAGGAATCTTGAGTAATGGTATGGAGGTCTTTGAGGGAGAAAGCTGAGCAAATCAGGGTAGTGTCATCAGCGTACTGAACCACTGAGACCTGGGGTGTAGCCACATGAAGCTGGTTGGTAAAAAGAGAAAAAAGAAGAGGACCAAGGATGGAGCATTGGGGAACCCCTAAGGTGACAGGGCAAAGGGGTGAGAGATCTTATTGCCAGTGGACAGCCTGTTGATGTTCTGCTAGGTAACTTTGGAACCAGGTGATAGTGGGTGATTGAGGCTAAGGGAGGACAGGACATAGATGAGTTTGGAGTGGTTGACCATGTCAAAGGCCTTGGACAGCTCCAGGAATATGGCTGATACAAATTGACCATTGCTTCTATGCTGGTTAACTGTGTTAGTGAATGAGAGTAGGGCTGTGGTGGTTCTGTGAGATGGGCGAAAACCATGTTGGGTATTGGCTAGGAGCATGTCTGTAAGAAGATAGTCCATAAGTTGGGTGTGTGCGACTCTTTCCAGAATTTCTAACATGATAGAATTGCAATTCGGTGATAGTTCGTTAGTTCTGTGGAGTTACCTCCTTTGTGTAAGGGCAAGATGTGGGAGATTTTCCAGATGGTGGAAATGTAAGCTTCAGATAATGACCTATTTATAAGTATGGATACAGGGTATGCAATTGCTTCTGCTGCAATTTCCAGGAATTCAGCAGGGAGACTGTCAGCAGCTAAGGTAGGGGGCTTCAGTTTTTTTAGTAGTTTTTTGATGATGTTAGTAGAGACTGGGTTTAATTTAAATTGGTTGGTGCTTTTGGATCAATGTAAACTGTTGTGGTTTGGGGTAGGAGGGGTGTGGTTGGGGCTGATCTGGGTCAGTGCAAGTTGTTGAACTGATGTTGTAAAGTAAATATTAAATTGAATGCCTAAGTTCATGGAGTTGTTGGTTGTTGTTGGGGTGGGAGTGGTTGATTTTCCAGGATGCAATATATTATTAACTGCTGCCCAGAATTTTTGAGGATTATTTTGATGTTTATTCTGTATTTTGTAATAATAGTTGCTTTTGTCTAATTTTACTAGTTTATTGCTTTTTTCAGAGTTCTAGAAAGGTTTGTTTACTTATATGGGATTTGGTTTTATGATACTGTTCCCAGACTTTATCTCTGGTTCTGAGTAGGGATCTGGATTACTTAGCCAGGGTGTGTATTTTGATTTCACTCTAATGGTTCTAGTGGGGGGGCATGATAGTTGAGTATGTTTAAGAAGGTGGAGTTAAAGGAGAGAACAGCATCTTCTAGAGGTAGGTGTTTGAGAGGTTCCTAATTGTAGCTTTTTAGGGCAGAGATAAACCTGTTTGGATCAAAGTTTTTTTTATTTCTGATAAGACGGATTGAGGGCTGGCAGTTTTGATGAATGCAATTTCTTAGGAGAAAGGTTAGGTTGTGGTCACAAAGGTGGTCAGGGAAGCAGCCTGAGTGGGATGAGAGACTGGGGTTGCTAAGCAAAATCCAATTGAGGATGGATTGCTTGACGCTTTGAAATTTTATCACTCCTAGTGGGAGACGTGATGAGTTGGGTGAAGCCGTAAAGGATTACATGGGATGTAGGGTTTGCCAAGGAGCAAAGGAGCCAATCAATATTATAGTTGCCCATTAGTATAGTTTCTTTTGGAAGAGATATAGCGGTCCATTGTAGTACACTTTCAGGTGTGGTGATATTGTTACCTAATGGAATATATCCAGCTATGATATTTACGTGTTTTTTGGGGTTAATTGTTAACTTAGCAAATATTAATTCTGCATTATCAAATTTGGGTATGGAGAGGTCCAGATGGTCTAGTATAAGGTGATCTTTGAAAAAGATTGCAACACCCAGTGCTTTTTTGTTTTTCCTATCTTTACGTAGGATGCTGTAATCAGGGACAGTAATTTCATTGCTACTGATATCTGGTTTAAGCCAGGTTGCTGTTAGTGTTACAATGTTGGGGCAGTAAAGGGATAGTAGGGCATGTAGGTCATGGACTTTATTTGCTATACTTCTTAAATTCATATTAAGGATAAGAAGGGAGGATTTGGATCTATGGTGGATCATGGCAAGTGTTGATGGTGAAGGGCTGGCTAATGAACTATATTTGGGGGTGGGACCGGGATTAGGCCGAATGTCTCCTGAGCACCTTAAATGCATAATTGTGTAAAAGGAGTTTGGAGAGTTTGTGTTGAAGTTTTGAATATTTCAGAGCTACTGATGGTGTAGGATGATGAGGAAGAACTTTGATTGTATGATAGTCAATATTGTTGATGTGGAACAGGGTTGAGGCTATAGTGTGGTGTTTTGAACAACTTGGGTAGTGGAATGAGGAGGTTTGCCAGAGAGGGGGAGTAGTGGATAGTAAGTAAGTGCCATAAGTGGAGAGAGAGTGTAGGAGTGTAAGTGTTAAGCTAGTAGTGATATGGAGGAGTGTTGTATTAAAATGCTTCATTTTGAGGTTGAGCTGGTGTGTGACATTGCAGTAGATAGGGAATAATGTAGGAATAGTAAAACTAGTAGGGAGGAATATAATGTTAGAGAAATGTAAGGTAGGGCTTTTTTGGGAGTATTGTGTGTTGTGTACTTCTACCTGGCTGGACAGGTGGAGAGGGGAAGATGAAGTGAGGGGAGGGACTAATTTAGTGGTTTGTGAAACTGGTTGGTGTGATATTATAGGATTGGGCATTGGGTGGTGGGTGTGGTTATGCTTAAGTATACATTTAGGTGAAGTGAGGGTGGGTGGTAATTGGGGGTAGGGTAGGGGAGCTGAGTGAGCCCGAGCGCAGCGAGGGCAAACTGAGCAGGTAGAACCAATGGAGGCAGATCACAGCAGTAAGTCAGAAGAAAAAGCTATCTACAAGTTTGAACTAAGGTAGGCATCAGGTCAGTGCCGTCTAAGACACCAAGGTAAAAAGAAGCAGATTTAGTGTTTAATTTAGCACAGTGGACCTACTGAGAATTTAAGTACAGTAGTATGGGTGAGGGAATGAAAAAATAACTTTGTGGAGAGGGAATGGGGCAAGGGACAGTTTTGCTGGGGTGCTATTTCCTTGTAAGTGTGCACTTACTATAGATGCTACACCTGGAGGGCTTTCAGCTGCAAAAATAGAGTTAATATGGCATGCAGGGTGTTTAAAACATTTGGTGTGTTGTACCTGAGCAATCACTTGGGGGTGGGTGAAGGGAGGGAAACAATCAATTGGAGTAAATAGTAGCAGGAGAGAATCCAAGGCACTCTGCAAACCTAGCTAATTAGCAAAGGACAGCAAAGGAAATAAGGTAAGCATAAGTGATGTATAATGTTTGCAACTACAGTTGTTTCAATGTTGTCTGTGATGTATAATGTTTGCAACTAAAGTGGTGTCAATGTTGTTTGTTTTTCATTTATATAAATGTAAGATTGCCTGTCATGTGGGATAATTTAATAAAGATGTTTATTGAAAAAAAAAATAATTCCAGACATAACGAGTTTCACATCTCTTAACATATGATGTTGTAGTGGACTGTCTGTTGCAGTCACAGCTCTCTTTCTCTATCTCTCTCACTCTCTCTTTCTCTCACTGTCACGCACACTCACAAACACACACACACTAGCAAACATACAAACACATACACACACACACACACACACACACACACACACACACACACACACACACACACACACACACACACATACTTTTCTTTTTTTTTTACTATTATAAGTGCTGTTTAGTGAGTGTAAAAAATGGAGAACATTATTTTGTTCTCTGTCCGAGTTTCATGGCAACTTAATATGCTGCGTGAAGTGGAGGACTTGTTTTCAACAGGCATTACCTGTACATTGATGCCCTGCTGGAGAACGTTAAAGAAAATGGGTGACCTGAACATTGCCAGTCTGAATGGAAAACAAAAGTTATCCAGCAGATTGTTAATGTAAACATAATGTCTGCTGCAAAGCAAGTCTGCTTCCGTGAAGCTCAGACAGTTTAAACATAAATGACCACCATTTTTTACTATCTCTAAACAGCATTGTTTAGCGATCATAAAATTAAAATGATAAAGTAAAAAATAGCAAAGAAAGAATAAATATGTATGTGTATATAGAGTATTTGCATTCATGTGCATCTGTGCTTGCATGCACAAATGATACAGAGACAGACAGCAATAACTGCAACAAGCTGTTCATTATCATATATTTGATAAAAAGAATAGTTGTGAAACTCTTAATCTTTGTTCCTTACTGAATGACTATAATCCACAGTGATTCTCCAGATGAATCAATACATTGAACAGTCCACAGTAATTCTCCAGATGAATCAATACATTAAACAGTCCACAGGGATTCTCTAGATGAATCAATACATTGAACAGTCCACAGTGATTCTCCAAATGAATCAATACATTGAACAGTCCACAATGATTCTCCAGATGAATCAATACATTGAACAGTCCACAGTGATTCTCCAGATGAATCAATACATTGAACAGTCCACAGTGATTCTCCAGATGAATCAATACATTGAACAGTCCACAGTGATTCTCCAGATGAATCAATATATTGAACAGTCCACAGTGATTCCCAGATGAATCAATACATTGAACAGTCCACAGTGATTCTCCAGATGAATCAATACATTGAACAGTCCACAGTGATTCTCCAGATGAATCAATACATTGAACAGTCCACAGTGATTCTCCAGATGAATCAATACATTGAACAGTCCACGGTGATTCTCCAGATGAATCAATACATTGAACAGTCCATGGTGATTCTCCAGATGAATAAGTACATTGAACATTCAACGGTGATTCTCCAGATGAATCAATACATTGAACAGTCCACCGTGATTCTTCAGATGAATCAATATATTTAACAGTCCACAGTGATTCTCCAGATGAATCAATACATTGAACAGTCCTTAGTGATTCTCCAGATGAATCTATACATTGAACAGTCCACAGTGATTCTCCAGATGAATCAATACATTGAACAGTCCACAGTGATTCTCCAGATGAATCAATACATTGAACAGTCCACAGTGATTCTCCAGATGAATCAATACATTGAACAGTCCACAGTGATTCTCCAGATGAATCAATACATTGAACAGTCCACAGTGATTCTCCAGATGAATCAATACATTGAACAGTCCACAGTGATTCTCCAGATGAAATAATACATTGAACAGTCCACAGTGATTATCCAGATGAATCAATAAATTGAACAGTCCACAGTGATTCTCCAGATGAATCAATACATTGAACAGCCCACAGTGATTCTCCAGATTAATCAATACATTCAACAGTCCACAGTGATTCTTCAGATGAATCAATACATTGAACAGTCCACAGTGATTCTCCAGATGAATCAATACATTAAACAGTCCACAGTGATTCTCCAGATGAATCAATACATTGAACAGTCCACAGTGATTCTCCAGATGCATCAATAAATTGAACAGTCCACAGTGATTCTCCAGATGAATCAATACATTGAACAGTCCACAGTGATTCTCCAGATGAATCAATACATTGAACAGTCCACAGTGATTCTCCAGATGAATCAATACATTGAACAGTCCACTGTGATTCTCCAGATGAATCAATACATTGAACAGTCCACAGTGATTCTCCAGATGCATCAATACATTGAACAGTCCACAGTGATTCTCCAGATGAATCAATACATTGAACAGTCCACAGTGATTCTCCAGATGAATCAATACATTGAACAGTCCACAGTGATTCTCCAGATGAATCAATACATTGAACAGTCCACGGTGATTCTCCAGATGAATCAATACATTGAACAGTCCACAGTGATTCTCCAGATGAATCAATACATTGAACAGTCCACAGTGATTCTCCAGATGAATCAATACATTGAACAGTCCACAGTGATTCTCCAGATGAATCAATACATTGAACAGTCCACAGTGATTCTCCAGATGAATCAATACATTGAACAGTCCACAGTGATTCTCCAGATGAATCAATACATTGAACAGTGCTGTACAGCAAAATCAGGGAGAGTAAAGCTGGCAGGGGGCGGGGTTTGTTATGACTGTTGTTATATATTTTTTTAAAAAGACAACTTCAATGGCTGTGTTCACGTAGCGATAATGAAGGGTAGGTTTAGGGTGTGTGTGTGTGTGTGTGTGTGTGTGTGTGTGTGTGTGTGTGTGTGTGTGTGTGTGTGTGTGTGTATGCATATGTGTGTGTGTGTGTGTGTGTGTGTGTGTGTGTGTGTGTGTGTGTGTGTGTGTGTGTGTGTGTGTATGTGTGTTTGTATGTATACGCAGACATTAAATATGTACATAACTTAGATTTTTGATATGAAATACTTCCTCCAGCAAGAATTACATACTGTATACTATGTCAAATTTAAAAGTTTAGGCACAGGAACTATTTCACGTCAAAGATAGATAGATAGATAGATAGATAGATAGATAGATATAGATATAGTAATAATAATAATAAAAAAATACAAAACAATTTAACAGATAGCCCATTCCCCAAGAACAATAATGCCTGCCTGGGTGTCTGTTATTGTGGAAATATGAGCCTTACAGGGGTGTACAGGCCCTCCATCAGAGTTGTCGGTCCTCAAAACACCCCTGGGATTGCTTTATTTGCACAATGACACACATCCTGTCAGGCATTAATGCTTGCTTAAAGCATTTCACTACTAGAGGAGTACAGAACTTATTTATGTCATCCAGTGCCTCACTTCATTATGGTCCTTTATACTGGTTTTGTACCAAATGTAGCAGTTCCAGGTAACAGAATTCATTAGCTGTGTACTTTGTCCCATGACTGAGAGATTACTATGGTTTACCTTTACATGTTTGAAAGTCAAATGGTCGTACATGCACATCCGTGAACCAGATATGCAAATTCTGTAATCCCGAATTCCCGAAATGTAGTAAAATAATTGAATTTCAACATTTCCAAACGCACCACCGCTGAAACAAGTGCTACCATGTGTCAAAAAGGGGGCGACATTTCATAACTCGGCGCTTCGGTTTTTGCGATTTTGGAATTTTGCGGTTTACAGTTCGTGGCAGCGGGTTCGAAGATTTGACTTTCGAACATGTAAAGATAAACCGATTACTATGCCTGACTTTTCGTATAACATCATTTTGTTTCAAACCTATGTTAGATATAGTATGCAGCTACAGCTATTTTTGTAGTGCAATTCTTTTTTATTTTCTATTTATATTTTTCTGTACTAAGGTCATAGTTGAGTAAGAATTTTCATTTCATTTACCATCTCAACATACACAAACACACCGACACAAACTCATATATATATATATATATATATATATATATATATATATATATATATATATATATAGATACACACATACACAATATATATTATATATATGTATAAAGAAAGAGGGGACATAATTCCATTTCTAAATGCTTTAACCAGCTTTTGTTTTTTAACATCTGTAAGCTATGCCCTGCAATAAATTCATTTTCTGTTTCACTTTCTCCTGGGACTGAATCTTAGTTTCAGTTTAATTTCTTCTTTTTTCTAAGACTTCTGCATGCACCACACCTCAAGCATGTCTCCCTTTTCACACCAGCGTCAAAACTCACAGACAAATGTCAACCCCCTCCCCCAAAAAACTCAAATGGTACCTCCCAATAAAGTGACACACTGCCGTTAGTTGTAGGGCCTTGTTCTTCCTAGACTTATTGTAAAAGATAATACACGTATGTATGTTTATCTACCCATTTATTAGATCCATTTAGAACTTCTCCACCTTTGCTGCCTTTCTGATATTTAAGGATCAGTTGAAATTAACAGACAACACTAATTTCTAATAGTAAAATGCTGCTGTCTGTGCCTGTAATTTAAAGAGGTGCTAATAATGCATTAAAATTTTTGAAAACAACTATATTCAAATTAGTTTGCAGAAGCTGGTATTAAAATACTCTATATATCTGCAAAAAAATCATTACATTTTCCATCAACATTACCTTTAAATTCAACTGCCCTTTATAGATGTTATGTCTATCCAAAACTTATAATTCAATATTGTAAAATGAGTGTTTGTCATGGTCACAGTTGTAATGTCAATCCATCTAGGCTGACAGTACATAACATATGGAGACAGATACTGAAAACAAGGACTAAATAAATAAGATCTCAGAATAATAACAAAGGAACCCTTAAACTAACAAATTGGGACAACCTAAAAACTCTTCCACTAGATATTCTTCCTAGGCCTCTTAAACACCCAAGCCCCACCTAGAACAAAACAAATAAAACCCAACTCCTCCCCTTGGCTAACAAAGGACACCAAAACACTTATGCTACAAAGAGACAAAACCTGGAAACTTTACAGGAAAAATAAGCACCCTGCTACCCTCCTTAAATATAGACAACTCTGCAATCTAACCAAAAAGCATGTTACAAATGATAAAAAATCTTACTACACCAAACTACAGTCTACCCACACCAAAAATCCTAAACAATTCTGGAACTCCATCAACTCTCTTTTACACCCCAGTACCAAATCCAGTCCCTGTCCTGACATTAACAAAACGGACACAGAAATTGCCACCCTTTTTAACGCCTTCTTTACAAACTCTATAGCTGAACTTACCAAGACCTTCTCCAACCACATCTTCTCCCCTCCTCCCAATACCACTTCCCCTTCCTCTTCCCAACCCTCCACTCCTAATCCTCCCCCCCTTTTCATCTAAAACCCATCTCAACCTCCTACATCAAAAAGCTTCTTTCGAAACTAAAGTCATACTCCAATACCCCTGACAATATTCCCTCACTCTTTCTCAAGCTCGCAGCAGATGGTATTGCCATCCCCATTAGCATTCTCATCAATAGGTCTATCCAGGAATCTTATGTCCCCAAATTATGGCATGCTGCCTTTATCTTAACCCTCCACAAAGGAGGCAAAAATAATAGCATCTCTAACTTCTGCCCCAATAGCCATTATTTCCTCAATTTCAAAAATCCTTGAAAAATGCATCCACCAGCAACTCATGCCCTACCTCATCATTAATCAACTCCTCACCCCTACACAACACGGCTTCCGTCCTGGCCACAGTACAATAACTGCTCTCCTCTCTTTCTTAGACATAGTCAACCATGCCCGGGACTCTGGAAATATTGTCTCCACTGTCCTTGTTGATCTATCCAAGGCATTTGACACGGTCTCTCATACCCATCTTCTGAATCACCTTTCTAATCTCAGTCTCTCCCAAAAATCCCTTACATGGTTCAATAGGTATCTCTCTGATAGATCCCAGGCTGTGAAATGGCAAACTGGTACCTCAACCTTCCTTCCTACCCCAACCGGGGTCCCCCAGGGGTCTATACTCGGACCAATGCTCTTTAATATATTCATCAATAGATTTCACGCTGCAATTCCAAACACTCAAACAGTGCATGGCTGACTATGTCTAAGAAAGAGAGAAGAGCAGTTATTGTATATGCAGACGACTCCACTTTAGTCTGCTCTACTCATAGCCTTCCCGAGCTCCAGGCAAAAACCCAATTGGCCTTCACAACTACAGAGAACGGGATGCTTCAAAACTATCTCTCCCTTAATGCCAATAAATCCAGAATCCTTCTTTTCTCCCCCTCAAATGCCCTCTCACTCAGCAAACAATCCTTCAATATCATCAGCCATACCAACTCCACTATAGAAGTTGTTCCTTTTGCTAAACTTCTTGGGGTTACCATTGATGAACACCTGAAGTTCGATACACATGTCCAACTAAATATTAAGAAAACTCATCAGAAACTTGGTATGCTATACAGAAACTCTCACTTTCTCTCCCCTTCTACTAGGCAAACTCTTGCCACTACCTACATACTACCATCACTACTGTATGGCGCGCCAATAACAAACCTCTCTTCCACCATCTCTGCAAAACTAGAAATCTGTTACAACAAAATCTATAAATTCGCTACTGAATCTAACCACTCCTCCCATCATTGTACCTCTCTCCAAATGCTTAACTGGCTAGAGCTTCCCAACTACCTTGACTACCTCCAACTCACTACAACCCACAAATTAATCTTTAAACCTACTGCATGCCCTGCTCTAGCAAATATCTTACCATCTTACACACCTCACAGACCCCTGAGATCTGCCTGACAAAATCTACTTTCTGTATACAAACCAAAACATCCCACTGGCCAGCTTCTCCTATCCTTTTCCTTAGCCAAAAAATGGAACTCTCTCCCACCCTCGCTACGACTCTAAAAACTTTGAACACTTCACATCCCAGCTCCATTCCTACCTCTCCCATAATTGGAAATGTAATTGCACCCGACCTACCTAATCATGCTAATGCCCCTATTCTGCTAATTCTTTCCTATACATGTACTGCCACATGTACCTGTACAACTTGCTGTTTTTCCCTCTACAGCTTCCCCTCTCTCAATCTAATGTAATATAACATCAAAACCTTGAATGTATATAATGTAAATACTGTACATACTTGTGCAACCCTACTCTCTCTGCCTATCTGGAAATGTTCTCTTTTCTTTCTACCTACATAGTAAGTTCATGCTAAGAGATGCTGCTGACTAGCTACAATTATCATCTCTGATACGTGTGTGTACTCCACTTTTGCTATTAAACAACTTCCCCTCTCATCTCTCACCAGAATCTTGAATGTGTACTTCGTACACATCGCACTTTCCTCCTTCATTTCTTCCACATGCTACAAAACCTAGACTTCTATCCTTCAAATATTCAGTCTTTGCAACTATTAACAGAAGACTCACAATTTCATAGTTTTTAATATTTTGTCAGCTTATTCCACTGCCTCAGTTCAACTTTATGCTGTGCAAATGGCTCTCTAATCAACTACATACATGTCATGAAGAGTATTCATTTTTTTTTTCATTTGTAATTTGCTATTTCTCAGTATATAATTGTACGTTTGTTTTAAATTATCATAAGTTTGATTTACTTGTATGTATTATGGAGCTTTTCTCCCCTGGCATCCACTGAAAACGGGCTCTTTGAGCCCAGTAGACCTCCCCAGTTATCAAATAAATAAATAAATAATATGTTTCCTAATGTTGTATAAGTTGAACTTTGTACTTTGTTGAAACTATGCAGGTGATAGGTATTTTAAGTTATATTGGATTATACAGTATTTCTGTTTTCTGTGCTATGCAGTATAGTGTCAGGCAGACATTCATAAATTAGTTTAACAGCATGTGATTGGGTTGGGACTGAAAATCTGCAGAGATTTCTTTTCGGAAACATCAAGACTGAAACAAGGAAGGCGTTTGCACTAAGCCTGTTGTGTGAATACAGCCCCACCTTTGTAAGTGAGGTCCTGGGGTGTATAAACTGTCATGTCAGAATTCTGTATGTCCAGTGCATAGGGAGCGTAAGACATGGAAATAATACATATGGAACAACACTGTATATAACAAATTGTAAAGGCACAAATGACATTCAGATGGAATGTGCAGCAGGGGTACAGATGTGGTACCTAGCTGGGGGTCACCACCACATACCTAGAGTACAACACTGGAAATGATTTCACACAAGGCACATCTTTTCCACCTTGATGGTACATCAGCTACATACATGACAAGGGTTTTGCAGGATATGAGGCCCACTCCAGCTGAAAACAACAGACACCACTGCAATCTCCATCCTGGGAACAGGAGTTTCCAGCAGCTTAAGTAAGGATCCGCACACAGGGCAGGGGATGCCTTCCCTGGCTGCATACTGTAAAATGTGGATCCACACCCAGGACCTCGGATACCATTATTTGCTGCATGATGTGGGACATGGATCCATTCCCAGGGCCCTAATTGCCATCCCTGGTTTCATGTTATGGAACATAGACCTACAGCAAGGGCACTTGGGGGGCCATCCTTGACTGCTTGTGTAGAACACTGAAAAGCAGATATGTTTCCCACATACCCTCTCTAACCCGTGTTCTACCACATGCAGGTGTTGCTTGGAGTAACAGGTCAGCCACTGGTGCTAGATGCAATAAACTATACACATGTGGACATCACAGCCCGGTCTGCTCTAAAGGAAGCACTGTATATCAAAATAAAGAAAGTATCACTCCATCAAATGCCATCTGATGGACAGTATACACATTATTATTTCAAATGTCTATTTCTGACATCTTGGGTATCCACATAGGTTAATAGGTTCATAGATTAGTAAGAGGTTAACTGCTCTTGTGGGCCATTTTAAGTCTAGCCAATTACCCTATGTGAGAAACAAACCCTGCATCTTGTGTTTGCAAGTTAAACACCTTAACTATTATGCCAACCTCCCCCATCATCTCTAAGATGACCAAGCTGTGACATGAAGTTATCTAAGAGAGGATTTAATATGAATCTTATTGGTAAATAGTGACACTGGTTAAGGAGTGACTGTGTCATAAAGAGATAAACAAAGGTACATGGCAAGCCATGACAGCATGTTTCAAGAGACAGCTTACAAATAGAACAAAGAGGAGTGCAAAACACAGCAAGGATGGAGATATATCACTGAACCAAGCAATATGTCTCTGTTACTGTCCCACAGATGATAAAGCATATCCCGTAATGACATGGATGTTAGCGTTACTGTCCCACAGATGATAAGGCATATCCCCTAATGACATGGATGTCAGCGTTACTGTCCCACAGATGATAAAGCATATCCCCTAATGACATGGATGTCAGCGTTACTGTCCCACAGATGATAAAGCATATCCCCTAATGACATGGATGTCAGCGTTACTGTCCCACAGGTGATAAGGCATATCCCGTAATGACATGGATGTCAGCGTTACTGTCCCACAGGTGATAAGGCATATCCCGTAATGACATGGATGTCAGCGTTACTGTCCCACAGATGATAAAGCATATCCCCTAATGACATGGATGTTAGCGTTACTGTCCCACAGGTGATAAGGCATATCCCCTAATGACATGGATGTCAGCGTTACTGTCCCACAGGTGATAAGGCATATCCCCTAATGACATGGATGTTAGCGTTACTGTCCCACAGATGATAAGGCATATCCCCTAATGACATGGATGTTAGCGTTACTGTGCCACAGATGATAAGGCATATCCCCTAATGACATGGATGCTAGCGTTACTGTGCCACAGATGATAAGGCATATCCCATAATGACATGGATGTTAGCGTTACTGTCCCACAGATGATAAAGCATATCCCCTAATGACATGGATGTCAGCGTTACTGTCCCACAGGTGATAAGGCATATCCCGTAATGACATGGATGTCAGCGTTACTGTCCCACAGATGATAAAGCATATCCCCTAATGACATGGATGTTAGCGTTACTGTCCCACAGGTGATAAGGCATATCCCCTAATGACATGGATGTCAGCGTTACTGTCCCACAGGTGATAAGGCATATCCCCTAATGACATGGATGTTAGCGTTACTGTCCCACAGATGATAAGGCATATCCGCTAATGACATGGATGTTAGCGTTACTGTGCCACAGATGATAAGGCATATCCCCTAATGACATGGATGCTAGCGTTACTGTGCCACAGATGATAAGGCATATCCCATAATGACATGGATGTTAGCGTTACTGTCCCACAGATGATAAGGCATATCCCCTAATGACATGGATGTCAGCGTTACTGTCCCACAGATGATAAGGCATATCCCCTAATGACATGGATGTCAGCCGTACTCCATCATCCCTAAAGTGTAGCACTCAACAGGTACAAAAAGGTACACAAACAGAGGTATTTATTATGAAGTGTATGCTGTACCCTTAAAGAGCAGTTCAGGTGTCCAGATACCTTTGTGTAGGCCTGAAGCATAACTCAGACAGGGCCATAAGAGGCTGCTTACATGTGTCATGTTACACAATATAGCGATGCTGCAATGAACAACACCACAGCAGCTGGCAGACATGCCACCCTCATTCAGCAATGAGAACAAACCCACCAAAGAGAGCACAATGAAGGAGACACCTCATATCACGTGGCACACAATGAAGGAGACACCTCATATCACGTGGCACACAATGAAGGAGACACCTCATATCATAGCACGTGGCACACAATGAAGGAGACACCTCATATCACGTGGCACACAATGAAGGAGACACCTCATATCACGTGGCACACAATGAAGGAGACACCTCATAGCACGTGGCACACAATGAAGGAGACACCTCATATCACGTGGCACACAATGAAGGAGACACCTCATATCACGTGGCACACAGGCAGTACTTTGGTAGCGTCTTACAATCTCTGGTGGAACAAATAACAAATTGTGTAGCAGAGAGAGGTGTGATTTACCTGCCACAACTGCCACTACATACAGAATTGTAACTGTGTACAAGGTAAAGTGGTATACAGCACTACTTACGGCAAAGTCTGCAACCCTGCCATATTGTTATCTGCCATACACTGTGTAAATATTTACATACAAACGGGCTATTGCAATGTAAGGAACATATAACCGATGTATATCAAAATCTTACTAAAAAATATATATATATATATATATATATATATATATATATATATATATATATATATATATATATATACGTTATGTACCTGACAAAAAATATATGTATATATGCTAATAAAAAACCTAAGAAAAGGTTGATATTTTCCTTACATTGCAATAGCCTGTTTGTATGTAAATATTTTGGGTTTAGGAACAAGGTTGCAATTTATGAGGTTTTTGTATATGTCTTTAAAGTTTGAATGAGTGAATTATGGCGCCAAATTTCAAATAAAGGAAGTGAGTGTTCATATTTTCAGTGTTCTGAGGAAGTCCACATGTAGTGTGTGAAAGCGCTTAATGTTACACTTTTTTCACTTTTAACAGTGCTTTTGCAGTTGTATGGCTACGTGTTTGGAATAAATTCTGTTTTTTAAGAAGAGAGGTTGGTGCATTTATTGGTGGAAAGTGGTTGTCCACTTTCCAGGAGGAAGTTCTTTTTTGTTGTATTCAGTTGTTTATACTCCATGGATATCACCGGTGACAAGACGCCTCCTTCCAACGACAGAGAACTTGAAGACATTTCCAAATTATGTGCGGAGGTCACTATACTAAAGGGAGAAGTTAGTCGGATATTGGAACTTCTGCTGGATTTCACACGGGCCGGGGCAAAGTCCGATATTGGCATTGACAAAGGTAGAACAGTATCATCTTCCGCTTTCACTAGTAGCGGTATTAACAACGGAAATGCCAATACCAACAAATTTCAGGGTTCCGTACTCGCAGGGATGGAATTAGGTATGCAGCACAACATACCGCTACATTCCTCACAAGGTGGGCCTAATGGCAGTTTCAGTATTCCCAACGGACAAGGTATTGGGCTGAGGCACAGCCCGATTGATTTGGATAATATACTTGTGGGTACCGAACATATTGACAGCAGTAAGGTAAACAACTCTGACTTTACTTTAACTTCTCACTATACGAGGTTGATGAAGAAGCTCTTCGTACTGGGGCTAGACCCAAAAAATTCCCACCCCACAAGACATATTCTACTGTGGTGGGAAAAAGTAACATTTTAAATAAAGATTCTGTTATTTTGCACCATCAATCCCAAAATCAACCAGATGGGAAAGGGAACAATGACAAGGACAATCATTTAAATAAATTCTTATCTTATCATTGCAACCTTGACAAAGTGATTGATAGAGGGCAGGGTTCCGTAATTGTTAAATCAGAGAATACGGGAACCTTGAAAGATATGATATACACTTTGGGTAAGAAATTAACTATCATTAATGGACTCAAAGTGGACAATGCATATTTACAAAAGTGTTTAGATTTAAAAATAGTTCCCATGGTCTTGAGATTTTTTAAGGTGCCTATGGGAATTGAAATTAATGACTGTATTATGAATGAGTTTAATCAAGTATTTAACGAATGTGGTTTTAGTTATATGAAGGTAATAATTAAATGTAATGATGAGAAGCTTAGTAAATGTATACATGAAGTTGAAATGTTAAATAAGAAAATTGTTGATGATCTATTGTTTTCTGAATGGGAAAGGCTGTATAAAAAGCAATATGTATTAGCAGAAAAAAAAGATGTTAAACATTAGTGAAAGGAAACAAAGAAAGATACTTAGAGACATGGAACAATATAAGAAAGGGCAAGCATATAAATGGACATCTGAAAGTAATGCAGAAAGGACTAACCATAGAGTGTATGCTGACAAGCACTTTGGGAATTATACTCATGGTAGTGAGTATGAACAGGATTCACATTTTCATTGGGTAGGGGACAGACAAACAGAAATTCAAGGGAACAGGAACCCAGTAAGCAGGAATCAGTCACAATATTACAAGAAAAGGAATCAGAAGTATTGTGGACAAGGCAAGAGAAGGTATTAAGTGAAACATCAGAAAATAATCTGGGAAGTAAGAACATCACAGTGGATGGGTATACATGGAGTTATAACAACTTAAAAAAAATTAATTACTCTAGTATACAAATTCAATTGGCACATTTTGATGTATTAGCAAAAGGAATGAAATTTATACCCACCCCCACATTTGATTTGGTGGACTGTCTATGTGAAATAAAGAAATATGTGAGGAAGTTAAACTTGTCTATTTTATTTAGGGACAGTCAGAAAATATGGAACAGGAATACAGTAGAGTCACAAATAAAGCAAAAAAGTACATTTGTTCCTCCAAACCACCCCCAGGTTGATAATTATGAGAAATTGGTGACGCATGAGATATATCAGTTATATTATAGGGTTAAAAATAATCAACCAAACGACAATTTAACTCAGGAAGAACTACAAACATTAAGAAATCTACAGATGGACAATAACATCAGAGTTATGAAGCCAGATAAAGGGGGAGGGGTAGTTATTTTTGATAACAATTCATATATCAAAAAAATGTATGACATATTGTACCTATCAGGTAATTATGAATCTATTTCGATTAATGAGGTAAACATTGCATATCAGAGAATAGATTCTTATCTGGAGGAATTTCTCATCGATGGTAGAACAACCAACAATATATTAGACAGCCTGAAGGTCAAATTTCCCAGATTAGCAACCCTGGTAGGGATACCCAAAGTACACAAAAGTGTGTTGGATCCACCCCTTAGACCAATAGTTTCGGGTAGCAAATCAAAAACTTTCCCGATTTGGAAGAATTATAGATATTTGGCTTAAACCTATATATGACAATATGTCACATGGTCAAGGATTCCTGGGAGTTTCTTAGTAACTTCCCAGTAAATTCTATCAATGGAAATAGTATTATTGTTACAGTGGAAATTATAGATCTATTCTCTTGTATTCCTAAGCAGGAAGGCTTGGATGCCTTATGCAACAGTATTAGAAGACATACTAATCTTGAGTGGGATAAAATCTGTTTAATAATGGAATGTATGTCCATAGTATTGGATAATAACTTCATTTATTATGAAGGAGAATATTTCCATCAAACACGAGGGGTGGCAATGGGTGCTGCTTGCGCACCCATATATGCAAATCTAGTAATGTTGGATTGGGAGGATACTATTTTGTTTACTAGTGAATATTTTAAGAATATTAAACATTATTCTAGATTTCTTGATGACATATATATTATATGGGATGCCAGCATAGATAATTTACACAAATTCCTAGATTTTATTAATGAAAGTAGCACATTTTTAAAATTTACTCACGCTTATAGTAGTACAGGGTTGCCCTATTTAGATACTGTAATATACAAACATGAAGGGGAAGTAAAATAATGTAGCTATAGGAAAAATACCTTCTTCAATGATTATTTAGAATATGGAAGCTTTCATCCGGAGAGGATGAAGCACAACATATTCAAGGGTCAATGCATAAGAGCTGCAAGAATGACCTCACATCATAAGGAGATGGTAGATGAGATAAAATTTATTACTCAACTATTTGTAGAGAGGGGATACCCCATTAAGGTGATGGAGGAAATAGGATCAAATATTACTACTCAATGGGGTAACAAATACAAACCCCTACTGGGTTCAGGAGATGTACATAGAGTTAGATTAAGTGATTCAAGCAATGCTAGTATAGGAAACCGGACTGGTATAACTCAGTATGAGAAATCATGTATATTAACATTCAACATGGAGGTTGAACAGGTTAAGAACATATTAATAAAATATTGGTTTTTATTATTGAGAGATACCAATTGGATGGATACTATAGGGGCTAGACCCAGAATTGTACTCAAAATGGGACGCAATATAAAATGGTATCTGGGGAGAAACAAGCAAATGATACCCACTACAAAAAATAACAAAGGGAAACACCACTAAATGTGGTGAGAGGTTGGTGCACATCTATTACTTAGTAGGTCTTTGTTTGAAGTCTTTACAATTAAACCTGCAATTACCAGTTATTTAGGCTCAGAATATCCTCTAAACATTTTACAGTCTGGTAGTAAGCTTTATCTTTTTTATGGGATATCCAGATTTGTAAGTAATTTGGATGTAGGCACATGAATGATACCATGAAATGTTGCCAGATGCTTCTCTGATGGAATATCATTCCCTGCAACTAAAATGCTCTTTTAGTTTACACTCAGTAATTTCTAGCATGACTAATCAACTTTTCTTTTTCTTCTTTGTATATTATATACTTTGAAGAACTGAAGAGGCCAGATAATAGATATAAAGCTACCTTATCACTAGCACAGACACAATATCACCTGAACATAATTACCTTGTCACTAGCACAGACACACTGTTACCTGAACATGACTGGGTACTACCTGATTTGCTGAGCACACGTTCAGTCAATTTATTGAGGGGTGCATGAGTTCAGTTTTAAAAAGTGCTGTGGGCTGCTCGACACACCACAGCTGACCTCCTGCTAGATTTCTTACATTCCTCCTGCACCTTTCTGTTCCTTCTTCTCATCTTTTCTATACCCTAGATTTTACTATTAGCACATCAACATTCTCCTGTTTATGGTCTCTTATCTTCCTCTCTTGATATGATGATTTGTGGAGCTTTTCTCCCGGGGCCTCCACTGAAAATGGGTTCTTTTGGCCCAGTGGACTTTCCCGATAAATAAATGTCAATAAATAAATAAATAAAATTTAAAAAATGTGTCATTGGGCCAGTACACCGTACTCCACCTCCTTCTACCATACCTGACAGGTATGTATCTCATGGTCTGACCCTGACAGCTACCCTGCTCCTTTCATAATGCGATGCTCCTCCCTCTCTGTTTCTCTCTCTCTCTGACCTCACATTTCTTGTCCTGTTTTTTGTGTAGATTGTTACTCTACCTCCAGCCTTCCCTTCCTGTCATTTATGAACAATTAACACTCAGGTACCACAGTGCCCTGTACCCTCTTGTTGTTGCCCCATCCATCTCGGATATCAGCAATGTTCACCCACTTTTACATCACTAACTTCAGGCTTCCCATCTTTCTACCCAGACTCCTCTCACTGAGAAGTAATACTGACCAGCCATGCTGCATATATGCCTCTCACTGAGAAGTAATACTGCCCAGCCATGCTGCATATACTTCTCACAATGAGAAGTAATACTGCCCAGCCATGCTGCATATACTCCTCTCACTGAGAAGTAATACTGCCCAGCCATGTTGCATATACTCCTCTCACTGAGATATAATACTGCCCAGCCATGATACATATACTCCTTTCACTGAGAAGTAATACTGTCCAGCCATGCTGCATATACTCCTCTCACTGAGAAGTAATACTGCCCAGCCATGCTGCATATACTCCTCTCACTGAGAAGTAATACTGCCCAGCCATGCTGCATATACTCCTCTCACTGAGAAGTAATACTGCCCAGCCATGCTGCATATACTCCTCTCACTGAGAAGTAATACTGCCCAGCCATGCTGCATATACTCCTCTCACTGAGAAGTAACACTGCCCAGCCATGCTGCATATAGTCCTCTCATTGAGAAGTAATACTGCCCAGCCATGCTGCATATACTCCTCTCACTGAGAAGTAATACTGCCCAGCCATGCTGCATATACTCCTGTCACTGAGAAGTAATACTGCCCAGCCATGCTGCATATACTCCTCTCACTGAGAAGTAATACTGCCCAGCCATGCTGCATATACTCCTCTCACTGAGAAGTAATACTGCCCAGCCATGCTGCATATAATCCTTCCATTGAGAAGTAATACTGCCCAGCCATGCTGCATATACTCCTGTCACGGAGAAGTAATACTGCCCAGCCATGCTGCATATACTCCTCTCACTGAGAAGTAATACTGCCCAGCCATGCTGCATATACTTCTCGCAATGAGAAGTAATACTGTCCAGCCATGCTGCATATACTCCTGTCACTGAGAAGTAATACTGCCCAGCCATGCTGCATATACTCCTCTCACTGAGAAGTAATACTGCCCAGACATGCTGCATATACTCCTCTCACTGAGAAGTAATACTGCCCAGCCATGCTGCATATACTCCTCTCACTGAGAAGTAATACTGCCCAGCCATGCTGCATATACTCCTTCCATTGAGAAGTAATACTGCCCAGCCATGCTGCATATACTCCTGTCACGGAGAAGTAATACTGCCCAGCCATGCTGCATATACACCTCTCACTGAGAAGTAATACTGCCCAGCCATGCTGCATATACTCCTGTCACTGAGAAGTAATACTGCCCAGCCATGCTGCATATACTCCTCTCACCGAGAAGTAATACTGCCCAGCCATGCTGCATATACTCCTGTCACTGAGAAGTAATACTGCCCAGCCATGCTGCATATACTCCTCTCACTGAGAAGTATTACTGCCCAGCCATGGTGCATATACTCCTCTCACTGAGAAGTAATACTGCCCAGCCATGCTGCATATACTCCTTCCATTGAGAAGTAATACTGCCCAGCCATGCTGCATATACTCCTGTCACTGAGAAGTAATACTGCCCAGCCATGCTGCATATACTCCTCTCACTGAGAAGTAATACTGCCCAGCCATGCTGCATATACTCCTCTCACTGAGAAGTAATACTGCCCAGCCATGCTGTATATCAGCTTTCTTTATTCCTTTATTATATTCTGCAGCTGTTTTTAACTTCTACCTACTATCAGGGTAGATACCTCTAAATATGTTTCTGCAGCACCCCTTCCCCTTCCATCTTAGTGTAAACAGTTGGGAGGCTGGCATAATGGTTAAGGTGTTTACCTTACAGACACAAGATGCAGGGTTTGATTCTCACATGGGGTAATTGACTAGGCTTAAAATGGTTCACAAGAATGGTTAGCCTAGTTCTAACCTATGAACCTAAAAGGTACAGTTGTTGATTTCCAACTCAGCTGTAAGCTTTAAGTTGTCCCTTCTGGGCTAAGATGGAGCCTGTTTCTGGCAATGACCTGGTCTCTATGCCAGTCCCCCTCCCTGCCCTCAATAAGTCCCCAGTTTCTTATCTGTCCAGTGCTGCAGCCATTCAATATATTCCCTAACCTTTGTTTTTCCTTCAGTGTGTTGCTGGCTGCTGGGCCTGATAGCACAGTTATAAACATTAAATTACTGCTAAATAATTCTGCCAAACTGGAATCTAAATCAATGCACAGAAGATTAATAACAGACAGTATAGAAGCAAAACAGCCACTGTGTAAAACTCTTTGGAGTGATGCATTCAGAGTAAAGACTGCAGAAGGAATGTGGCAGGTTTTGAAAGGGAAATAGTTTAAATGAAAAAAATAATACAAATAATGTTTAAGGTCAGTATCTGGGCACACAAAGTCAGCATGATATATTTCTATAAGAACGAGATACCTATTTAAGATGACAGATAAAAAATATAAGAAATGGAAATGGGGTAGAACTACAACTTTGAAAACTGAAATAAACAAACTAGCCAGACCAATTAAACATATTGTAAGACAAGAAAAGGCAAAATTTGAAGAAAATTTATGTGAAGATACTGAGTGTAATTGGAAACCATTTTGTAGATATATAAGATGTGGTAAGACTAAGAACATACAAATCGATAAACTGTGCATAGGTTCTAAAATTTATTCTCAAATGCAATAGATTATAGATATATTTACAAAATCTTATGCAAAACAGTTTGGCATGACAAAGGGGGTGATAAATTGCACTAATAGCATCCAGGCCACTTCAGATATGGAAATTAAATTAGATTATATTTAGAAAGAACTACACAAACGAGATCCCAAACAAAGCACAGGAAGGAGCCAGAATTGGTAATGATGACCTGAGAACACTTCGACGTGAACTTACAGTATCTTTATATCTGTTATTCACTAGGTCATTTAAATATGGGGAGAGTCCTCAAGATTAGAAGCACGTGCCTGTTAAAACCATCTTTAAAGAAAAGGGGAATAGAACAAACCCAGAATCATTTAGACCTACAAGCTTACTTTCTTGTTGTGGAAAATAATGCAGAATGTTATTTTGGATAAATTATCATCAGAATTTTCAAGGTTGGGACTTGAAACCATATATCATTATGCATATGTTGAAAACAGATCTATTACCACTTGTAACAAGATGTTCTAAAATAATATAATAACAGGTATAAATTAAAAAAATAATGTGCTGTCATGTAATTTTTATAGACTTAACTTCAGCCTTACCATCTTCTGGAATAACTCAATAGATGGCACAATGAAACTCAAGCTGCAAGGCAAGTGGTTAGACAACCTTCATAAGGGATGCCAGCAACAACCTGCTCACTAGTCCACAGGACATCAAAGGCAGATGGAAGGAGTACCTCAAGCAGCTTCTGAATGAAGAAAACCCCACAGAAGCTGTACTGCCCCAGACGCAGCCTATGATGAAAGAAGGGGAGGAGCCCACCCTAAGGAAAATGGAAGCAGGGGAAAGCAGCAGGTCCAGATGATGTCATGGCAGATATGATCAAAATGTTGGATAAGTTAGGGGAGAAATAGCTCCTGCGGGTACTCATAGCAATATGGAGAGAAAGGCATATTCCAGATGACTAGAAAATAAGCGTACTAGTGCCAGTGTACAAGGGCAAATGTACATCCACAACTGTATGCAGTATAGGGGTATCAAACTACTGTCACACTGCATAAGAGTTCTGGAGAGGGGATCGATAAACAAATATGCAGAATAGTAAAAAGTAAGATAGGAGATGAGCAGTTCAGATTCAGATCAGGATGCAGAACAACTGACCCAGTGTTTCCAGGGAGACAGATAGTTGAGAAGAAGCTATAGATGTGAAAAGAGTCGGCTGGACATTCACAAACGTTGCGAAAGCACATGACAAGTTCACAAGAAAATGGATTCAGGCAGTCCTGTGGTGGTTTGAATGTCCAAGAAACATTGGTACAACTAGTGCAAGCTATGTACAAGGACCCGATGACTCAAGAATGAACAGTGTTGGGTCTCACAGAAGAAATCCCAACAGGAGTGGGTGAGGAGCAGTGTTTAATTCTGAGTCCACTGCTGTTCATACTGGTGGTGGACTACATTTGCAAACAGGTTGGAGGGGTCAGATCAACAAAGTTGCTGTATGCAGATGATGTGCATTACAGACAGACTCTGAGCAAGAACTTTAGCAAAGGATAGAGGAATGGAATGCAAAACTGAAAGCACATGGGATGAAAGTGAGTACAGACATGACAGTGGTGATGGCAGCAAATGGGTGAAATAATTAGAAAAATGCCAAAAACTGAGATAGAATGGAAAATACTGGAACAGATTAACAGCTTCAAGAATCTGGGAGGGATGGTTGAAGTGAAGGGAAGTCTGAATGAAGAGATCAAATCTAGAAGCAGAGATGCTGCAACCAACTGGCACAGAGTATCAGGGGTAGTGAATGACAGAAGAATGCCAAAGAAGCTGAAAAGTAAGGTATACAAAACAGTGGTGCGACCAATACTACTGCATGGAACAGAAACCTGGGTAGTAAAGGCAGAGCAGTTGAGGAGGATAAAGGTGATGGAAATAAAAGTGCCTGAGAAAGGTGGTAGGATGTACACTGTGGAACAGATGAAGAAATAAAGACATAAGAGCAGAAGCCATAGTAGCTCCAGTTACAAAAAAGGTCAAACAGAACAGATTGTGGTAGTTTGGGAACATGTGCAGAAAATCAGAAGACAATCTGGTCTAGAAGATTTGGGACACACAGAAAGTAGGCAAGAGGAAACAAGAATGTCCAGCAAAGAGGTGGATGGATTGTGTGAGAGAAGACCTGTGACAGTCAGGAATGACTTTTAAAGTATGGCATTGAATCAAGAGAGATGGCAATACTTGACATGACAGTCCAACCCCTTGTAGAAAACGGGGAAAAAGGGGGGGTTGATGACTGATGATAACTGTGATGCCCCTGCACTGGCCCAGTAATCAAGGAGCCTCAAGCCTCATCACTGGCAACAGTGAGGGACGTACACAATGGGAGGATGACAAGTGCACACACCGTAAAGTACAATTTCCCATAAGAGCACACAGAGATCAGAGTCGGTCTGGGGCCTGGTTTCTCCCTCTTTCTCCAGATCCCCAATAAGACTCCCCACTGGCACAGCTATAGGGTTAAGATCTCAGCTGAGAGGTCAAGTCAAGACCTCCAGCACCCTCTCTGTCCAACCTGTGCTTCGCGTCCTGCACAAGTAGCTGACACACACTTTGAGATTTGATTTATATACAAGCGCATACACACACACACACACACACACACACACACACACACACACACACACACACACACACACACACACACACCTGAGGAAAGCTGGCACGGGTTTACTAGCTATGCCCCTTTCTGCCCAGACTATAAGTAGTTATCACTGCCACCAACCCCTACTTATCAGCTACTTAAAGGCCCTTATAAAGGGGGACCAATCCTACTGTGTAATATTACTATTATCCAATGGGAAGTGTAACCAAGACTAAGGCTATTTGGGAGTGGCCTGTACAGTGTCACCAAATACATATGCAAGTACTCTAAGAGCTTAAATATGTCTCACAAATATCAGCCACAAAGATAGGTTTAAATATATTTAATAATAAATAATAAAAGAACAAGACAATACTCAAACAACATAGTAAATGCAGAGTTCAGAATCACAGGAAATATTTTAAAACAATATTGCAGGACAGTGTCACATAAATACAGAAAACATCTAAACTAATCTTTACTATATTCCTATCTATAGCTAAAAGATACTATGCCCTAAATAACTTACTTACATAGCAAGGCAAATGCAGATGTGCTGAATGGATGTTTCTAGGTCCAAGACAAGTTACAAAATGCACAGTCTTTCTCTGAGAAAGTTCTTAAATTACTATCAAACATTACTGCTGGGTCAACTTGGATGACATCACTCTTTGTCACCTGCCATCAGTTTCCAGGCTAACAGATACCAACAGAATATTATCATCTCTGTGTGAGAAATACATTTCTCTCAGATGTGCAGCTGCTAGGAAGCAATAAAACATTTTACATTTTAAGCCTAGTAATTAAAATTACTTTCAAGACAACAGAAAAACTTCTAGCTCTAGACATTGAGTCTGCTTGCTGCAGTGAAACTGAGAGATAACACAATAGTAAAACATTTTGATTCCAGCTTATTTTCTTGAAGTTTTTCAAGTTAACTCTGTATGTTCCAGCTTCTACTATTAAAGCATACATTTGCACAGGTATATAGTTTATATACATTTCTGTTCCTTTCCAGTAGGGTACACTGTGGTTACATTATTGAAGCTCAGTAAATAACATACAGTTCTGTATAAATCATAGCAATATTCACAAATGACATACAATTATTTACAAAATTCCAGCTAACTGGGCTGGCAGCATCACAATAATGACACAAAAACACTGATCAATTAGAAAAGGTATTAATGTAAACTTGATACGACAGCTGCATGGCTTACAAATAGGACATGGCAAGCATCATAGAGTGACCGGACAGGTAAAATTCTAGGCTACAGTCAGGGTGTCCTACAGGGCTCTGTCATAGGCCCACACTTGTTTAGATTGTATTTTTCAGATCTATCTTTTTCATCTGAGGTGTTGTACATTTTGAATGCAGATAACTTGAAAATGGGTAAACTGATTTCATCTGTTACAGATATGAGTATGTAGCAAAAGAACTTGACTAAATTGATCATTTGGGCACAGAATAATATGCTGAGCTTGAAAGGTAAATATTTACTACAGCACACATTGATTGAAACTGTAAATTCATTTTAGGAACTGGGTATATGGCTGAATCCAGCTTTGAGTTGTTCTGATCATATTAACTCATTGGTTAATGAACATCATACAGGTGTGTGTCGCTTAACATCCAGAATACTTTTTTCCCATAGGATGTTAAGCGACTAGGATGTTAAACAAACACTGTGTACTTTACATTATACTTTGCCTAACATCCTTCTGCACAAAGTCAGACAGGATATACGTCCGCATAGTGCAGGCCAGACGTTAAGCAACGTACCCCTGTAAAACTATAGGATGCATAAAAGGATTTATAAAGTCTATGAAATCAGAAATTATGAAATCTTGGGTTGCAAGTTACTTTGGACACAAACTACCGTATGAAATAATAATATGGAAACTTTATAAGAAAACTAGCATGAGTAAACTGGAAAGCATAGAGCAAAAATATAGATTCAAAAGATTCAAAGATTGAAAGAAACTTTATTGTCATTTAAGACCATACAAGTGCAGCCTAAACAAAATTACAAATGTCAGCTCATGAGAAAAATGCAGTGCAAATAACATAGATACAGTGGTATCGAAGAATAACATAAGAAAGAAAATAACACATATGACATACATAAACACATTCAATACCCATTAACCAGTGATAAATAAATACCCACCACCAAACCCCTACACTGTTAAGATAAAGAATAAATAGAAACTAGTGAATAACAGCTGTTTAGTTACCGTATTCCACTTGTTAACCTTGGACGTGATTCAGTATGGCTGTCATATTGCATAATAGTAATGCTGGTGGTAATTGCTCAGAGCAGCAGGATTAAATGAAAAAAAAGAGGCTTCATTGTATCAGGTATTATGGTTGGTGTCTGTATTAATAAGTCTCACAGCTGTAGAATACAAACTGTTCCTGAATCTGGTAGTCCTACAGCAGAAGCTGCAGTACCTCCTTCCAGACGCATGTTGTGAGAACCAGTTGTGGGCTGGATGGGTCGAATCAGCAATTACTTTATATGGTCTCTTTCTTGCTCTTGTGAAGAAAAGCTCCTATACAGACGACATCCATAGTTCTGAACATTTAAGTTATTATGAAAGATTAAAACATCTCTGCTTATACACTGTCTCATACAGGTCTTTGTTATTCAGGTATATAGGTTCATAGATTCATAGGTAGGTACTAGACTATTGGCCCTAAGGCCTATACAAGCCTAGCCAAAAAGGTACCCTGGCTTTTGCCACCCAAGAAAATTATTTTCCTGTGCCCCTGTCAAGCAGAACCACAGAAGTGATCCCCGGGGTGAATTTCCTATTACCCATCCAATCATCAAGATTTTTCTTGAAGAGTGCTAATGAGGAGCTCTGTTTGATATAGATAGGTAGTTTGCTCCAGAGTATGGGAAGTCTTTGGGACAGGAATCTATCCCTCCAGCATGTTCTGTTTATTGTGGTGACAAGGTTTAGGTCCCTAGAGCATTTGGCTCGGAGGGATTGGGATTTCTTTAAGTGGAGCATGTCCAACAGCTCTGGATTTGACATAGCTTTGTATGTTAGGCAGAGATCGCCTCTGAGTAGGCGATATGCATAAGGTATCTGTTTGAGGCCAGTAATCCTCTTTGTGAGGTATTTTTGCGGCCTTTCCAGTTGTTGTAGATGTCTTGTGAGGTACATACCAAAAGAGGTGTTGTATTCCATAATGGGTCTAATGAGTGATGAGTAGAGGGGAACAATGACCTCTTTTTTTCTGGATGAAAAACCTTTTGTGATGAGGTGTGCCACGTAGAAGGATTTCCTGACCACTGTGGCGATGTGGTTATCAAAGGAGATACTACTGTCCACCTGTGTCCCAAGGTCTCTTATCACACTTTCGGTGTTAAGTAGACTACCGCCTATGTGGTAGTTCATGGGTACAGAGTTTTTACCAAAGGGGATGACAATGCACTTTTTGCCATTGAGCTTGAAGCCATGGCTCTGACACCAGGCATCTGTCTCAGTGAGGCCCTTTTGTAGGATGTCCATATCATTAGGAGTTTCGATTATGGCTCCTAGTTTGCAGTCACCTGCAAATTTAGTTAGTCAAAGACCTACTGTGTTAGCCTGTACTTCAGAGAAGTAGATACCAAACAGGAGAGGACCCAGGACTGAACCCTGTGGTACTCCACTTGTCACTGGTCTGAAGTCTGATTTGGAGTCTGCTACTTTCACAGTGTGGTTTCTGTCAGTAAGCCAGTTGGCAACCCATCTTGTAACATAGGGATTTATACCTAGTTTAGTGAGTTTATCTATAATTCCAGAGTGGGGGTGGTGTTGAACGCCTTGGCGAGATCTAGATAGGCTGTGTGAACTACCTTACCCTCATCTATGGCTTTGGTGACTACTTCAAAGAAGTCTATCAGGTTTAGGAGACATGATCTGCCTTTTACAAACCCGAACTGTGTGGGGTCCAGAGTTTGGAAATCTCCAATGTCTTTGTTTATGAATTCCATGATGATACGTTCCATGGTGTTGCAGACCAGGCTCATCAGGCTAATGGGGCTGTAGTTCCCAGGGTCTGTTGTGGCCCCCCCTTTGTGGAGTGGGATAACCATCGTGGTGCGCCATTCAATGGGCACAAAGCCTGAGGTGAGGCTATGATTGAACATGGTACTTAGGTGAGGTGCCAGTTCATTCTGTAGTTCATGTAGAAGGCAGCCTGGGATGTTGTTAGGTCCCATGGATGCTGTATTTTTGGCTTTGGAGAGTGAGGTTTTTACCTGTGCAGCCGTGATTACTGGAACTTTGCATTCTTCCCATATAAAGATGGGCCCCTTAGGGGGAGAGAGGGGGGTAAAGTTAGCACTGAACCTATCTGCCAGGATGTTGGCAATATCAGTTGGTTCTGTATATTTAGTGTCATTGTGCTGTAACTCAGAGCAGATCTGAGTGTTGCCATTGAGATTCTTCACATAGCTATAGAATGCTTTGTGGTTGTCTTTAGAATCAGCGGCAATTTTGTTTTCATAACTAGCTTTGGAGGATTTTATGAGGTATCTCAGCTTCTTACTAAGGCTGACCAGGGAGTTCCTCCAATCATGGGATTTTACTCTTTTTTGCAACAGTTTCTTTCTTCTGTTGTAGAGTTTGTTTATGGCAGAAGACCACCAGATTGGCTTCCTTTTTTTGGGGGATAGCATCTTGGTTCTGTTAGGGATAGCACGATCCATGCACTCATGTAAGTGCTTATAAAGTGCATTTGTGTAGGATTCAGCAGTCGTACCTCTATTGTCCATCTGCATGGGTGTTGTGAAGTTTGCCACTTCTGTCTTAAGAAGTATGAAGTTGGCTTTGGAGAAATTATTTACGGTTGTTTTCCTAATGGGGGGGTGGGAGCGGGATGTGGATGTCTATGGTGATTAGCGTGTGGTTGGATCTGACCAACGAGGAGCTGACTTCTGGTGTGGAACACCGGTCACCAATGTTGGTGATGACCAGGTCTAGGATATTGCTGCCCCTGGTGGGGGTGTGGATAAGTTGATCCAAGGCATTGGAATTGATGATTTCCAGAAAACGTTGAGCAAAAGAGTTGGTACATGAGTAGTTTTCCCAATTAATGGTAGGGTAGTTGAAATCACCCATTATTAGAGTGTTGGGTTGTACCTTAATATTTTCCAGTGTATCAAGAAAAGAGGAGTGGGAATCCTGGGGCATGGTGGGGGCTCTGTAGCAAGCTACACTCTGGACTGCGGTTTTGCCCAGAGTTAGTTGAACTTGGATAATCTCGGATGCATTATGCTGAGCAACTAGCTTGGAAGTGTGGATATCCTTAATGAATCTGGACACGCCTCCACCTTTAGTGTTTCAGTCCGGGTTTAGTGGCCGAAAGGTGTGGTATGAATTATAGCCTGGTAATGCAGGGGTGCTCTCTGGAGCTTTGAACCAGGTCTCTGTCACTGCACAGATGTCAATGTTCTCCATTTTAAGGAGTGCCTTGAGTGAGTGCATTTTGAGGTTTAGACTTCTAGCATTGAGTAGCATTACCCTCACATTTTGCTTGCTTGTATCTGTTACGGTGGTGAATTTGTCATTTGAACCTTTCCTAAAGAAGGCACTATAGGGGTGGCAAGAGCCTTTGCCAATATCCGGAATCCCAAGGGCGACAGGTGCAGGCCATCTCTGGCAAAGCAGCGTCTGTCGATCATGTCATCCCAGGCAGACAGATACTGGATTCCCTTAGAATGACACCAGAAGCTTAGCCAATTGTTAAAGTCATTCATTTTGTCCTTGTACTGTGGTATCATTCTGGGTGACGGCAGGATGCTACTCAGGGCTAGGGTCATACCTGCCTGGGCTACAAGATCGGAGAGCTCCCCCATGTCTCTTTTCATGTAGTCCAGGGAGGTATGTCTCAAGACATTCACACCAACATGGACAATGACAGTCATATTTGTTCTTGTTGTGGAGTGACCTGAGTGCATGCATTATGTGGCGGATCCTGGCACCTGACAGGCAGCCGACAGTAACTTTTTCCTTGTTTAGCCTGGTGAGTGGAACATCAGTGTGCCTGACTATAGAGTCACCTATGACTACAGTGTTGGGTATGTTATGCCTTATGGGCTGTAGTTGAGGGGCACACTGAGTATGTGGACTATGTGTTATTTGGGTTGTGTTGGGGGGTGGAGGTTGCTTGCATTTCTGCTTTGGAGGTCTCTGTTGTTTGGTCAGGTTATTACTGAGAGCCTCCGCGAATGTAGATGTGTGTTTTGTGCTTCTGTGTGTGTCTTTTGGTGGTGTAGGTTTTGAGGGACTATGTGATGAGTGTGGTGCGGTGCAAGTGTTTACCTTCTCCTCTTGACTGTCTAGTCCAGTCTTCAGTGAAGAGAGCTTTGCTTCCAGTTTGGCTATATAAGTGCATCTCTCACAGGTCGTTGTGTCGGGTGGTAGGAGGAGAGGGTTGTCTATGTACATGAGGCAATTGCTGCATTGTCCCAAGATGCCCATATTCATCAGGTAGACAGGAGAAAACACTGGGAGCTGACCTTTAGACATGCCTGAATAGGTGCTTATTTATTAAGTACTAAAAACTGTTTTCCTCTAGACAAGTGAGGAAAGTTGAGTGCTGTAGTAATTTATAACTTATTTAGTGCTTACAATGAGTTCTGAACAAGTGCTGAGCTCAAAGAAACAGATGAGTGCTAAAACTAAAAAGCTGGTTAGCTGCAAGTGAAATTTTGAAGAACAGACTTTATGGTGCCAGGAATAGTTTAACCCCAGTTAAGTGGGGGGGGGGGTGCTTAGGAGCTCACAAACAGTCCTGGACACAGCAAATTCGTATCTGGGCAAGACCTGCCACAGGAAAGGGGGGAAGCAAGCTTAGAATTTTTTTTTCCAGTAAAGTGGAAATAGAGAAAGCTGGAACAGAAGTTAATTCAACGTTAAGAATCTGAGTGGGTTGGCCTTCACAAATGTTCTCTATTAGATTGAATGAACTAATGACACTAGACTGGGAGGAGTGTCACAGATCAAATGTACAGTATGGGCTGGCAACTGCAAAGCCACCAAGTATAAGAACACACAACACTAGGGAGAGTGGGTGGGAAAAATTACAGTTCCTAGCTATAGCCACTAAATGAAAGTTTTAAACAGATCAAGGAGCAAAAGCAGACTGTAGAGAATGTTTTTAACTGTAAACTGACAATTATAGTAATGCACACTATTACAGTTCCTAGCTGTAGAACACAGAAACCTCAAAAAATCTAAAATGCACAGAAAAGCTCGGATAGAGCACTCACAATCAGAAAATACAACTCTCAGTATGAAAAAGCAGTTTACAGTTAAGTAATTCAGTAAACATGCAATTACAGTAATGAAACAGTATCTAGCAATGAAAAATACAATTAAAACAGTACATAAATGCAGTGAAACAATAAAAAAGCTTTATAACAGTGTAACATGTAGTAGATCAACTGTATAGCACAATTATAAGCATTTCAGAAGTGCTGTTCAGTGAAATAAGTGTAAGAAATAGCGTATTCTTCTCTTGGAATCCTAATAAATTTCCACTTAGTTTCAGTAATGCAATGCAGTCCACAGCCTGAGCAATACAAGCACAACACAGGGCATTTAGACACAACCATCTATAGGTGTTTTAGTCTATCAAGTAGTAGTGGAGAATCATCAGACAGCCTGTGTAGGAGATTATACAGGAAAGAGAAACGTACTAATTGGTTCTCTGAGGGAGTTGCTCATGCATGAAATAGACTACCAGATTAATTAAAACAAGCACTAGTTTAGATATTTTTAAGAACAACTTTAACACTTACTATGAGAATGACTGTTTTGTTAAATAAGCAGGCAAGAAGGGCATTACTCCCTATACCTAAAATATTTGCATGTATGTACACCTGAGAATGCTACTTTCAACCCCATATCCTAGTATCCTTCTGCTATCTCCATGGGCCTGCTTGCCACCACCTCAACTGTCTTCTATGTATCAGAGGCATTGGGAAAAGAGTAAAAGTCAAACTTCTGACAAGAAATGTTGAAAATTAGGAACTACAATGTTCAGTTTCATCTAGACACAGATCCAGAGTACATTTTTTTTGTCTGAAGTAACTTTAGAAGCAAGGAAAAGAAAGCTATGTTCACATTGTTAATATATTCAAAACAAAAGCTTCTGGCATGAATATAATGCTAAGAAGCACAAAATTGTATTTTAATCATAGCACTAAAGAAAGTAAATCCTGCTAATGTTCTAGAGCATTTGTCTTCTAGCAATCTAGGAATGGTAAAATGAATTTGCAGTGCGAAAGCAAAGGCGGTATGGAAAACAGTAACATCACACAGTTGCACAGACATATTAAATCCTTTACCTAGACACAACAATAATATTCTTCATGGCCTTGCTGATTTACTTATGTTTTGTGTTCTTAACACTGTACCAGTAGCTTACAGAAATAAAAGTGAGCAGGAAGCGAAGTGAATGGCAATTTTAGATGTCATTAAGAAGCAACCAGCATAATCAGCATCAAAAGAATTAGTAAGCAATATTGTTACTGTTGTTAAGAAGAAAAGATTCTCATCTGTTCTGATTATCAAGGTCTGAATAAAGTCATAAATGACATTATTACCCATTACTTAACAATTAAAGCGGTGGTCCCAGAAACATCTAATTCTAACTTCTTTTCAGTTCTAGGTATAAAACAAGGATTCTGCCTGATAAAGCTGGATGAAGAAAGCTCCAGACTGTCTACATCTAATATACCATTATGAAGAAATGTGCTTGAATAGGAATTTTTACACCCTAAGCAGACTTCAGATATTTTTTTCTGAAATAGATAGCAAGTATTGAAGGTGTGATGGGAAGGAAAGTGATAACAGGGAACATGCTTTTTTGGGAATGTAAAAGAAGAAGAAATAGTGTTTTTTGGACTTTTGTTTTGTTTTTATCCACACCAAAGTTGTTCCAAAGACTTGTTAAATAGGTAATCGAAGACTTGAAAGGTGCTCTTAAAATGGATCTATATTAGATGATCGAACTTTCAAAAGTTTGACTGTCATATGAACGACACCATAATGATCGAAGTTTTGAAAGTTCGAACATTTTAATGGAGATCGCCATACAGTGCGGAATGGAAAGATTTCCCTTTTCTGCACTGTAGTGTGATCATGGAGTTGGTATACTTAAAGAGTGGGTGTGTGTGGGGGGGGGGGCGGAGGGGGGCTTGCCCCCCTGCTTAAAATGTTCAGGTAGGTTATTTCTGTAGTTTATTTTTTTTATTAGATTTTTGAACTTTTAAAAGTTCGATCATATGGTGTTGACCATATGACACCTGTACTTTTGAAAGTTCGATTATCTAATATAGACCCTCTTAAAATAACTGCTAATCAATTAGTGTGGGATCAGTCTCAAGAATAGGAGAAAATTACCCATTTTCATACATATTGCGGGAACTGCTTACAGCAATTGTGCACTGTGTTACTGGCCTCTAATCCTGGTGGTGTCATGATTCATAAAAATGTACTGCAGTAGTTGGACAATGACAGGAGCCTAAACAAGAAACTGCAATCCTCAAAAACATTTTTAACTCTTTCAAAACAGAGTAGCTACTGAACCATGATTTCAGAGTAATGATAGCAGCCATGCAGTGCAGGATTTCAGTGCCTACCACTTTTTCACACTGAATATGGGAAATGACAGTGTTGTTGAAGTGCTTATTTGACTTGCTTCTGCCTGAATATTGCTGATCTCTGTCTGCATTTGATTTTCCCACCCACCTTCCCAAATGTTATTGTACTCTTAATTGGCTTTTGAGTTTGCCCGCCTCTTCTAATCTGATTCTGGACACTCCTCCCAGTCTAGTCTCATCAGCTCATTCTACTGAGTACAGAGAGATCAGGTGGGAAGGCCCACCCCCTTACTTTCTTAAACTTGAATTATCTCCTGTTTCCTCCTTTCCCACTTACTAAAAATGTACTTTATTCAGCTGCTTTTACTGTATCTGTGCTTTTTCCTACTTTATAACTTTATTTTGCTTGTTCTTGCTTGTTCTTAAAAGTGTTTAGTTGAATTTTTTACTGCTTGCTAGTAGTCTGATTCAATTGTAACTATTATTCTAAGTCTCTTAATTTTGATTTAAGCATTTGGGCTTCAAACTAGTTATCTTACTAAGAAAGGGTTGCAGTATACCCTCTTGTGGTAGGAGAAGTAGCTTATATCCTTCTAATTTGGTAATTGCTGGTTGAAGGCTTATTGTGTCTGTTATCATAAAAGTGTTTTAGTTCTGGTTTAAGCGCTTGGGCTAAAGGCAACTTAGTTTACATTAAGAAGGTTTGTGGTCTCCACCCTTCTGAGCTGGGAACTGCTGGTTGAAGGCTTGTTGTTCCTGTAATTCTAAGTGCCTTTGTTCTGGTTTAAGCTCAATTAACTGGAGCTGCTCTGTGTTCGACATCCTTTGCCAGAGATCCAGAGTGTTTCTGCTTGAATCCAAGCCATCCAGTCTAAGAACCTATGTTTCTAATGCAAACAGGTAACCTGTAAATGGTTCATCTCGCACGCCCATGCTTACACTTATCAAGGGTATCAGAACTTGTCAGAGATTTGAGATGCATGGCTAGGCTTAAAAAGGCCCTTGTGATCATTAGCCTTGTAAACACCTATGAACCTATGAACAAGAAATGTAAATGTGCCTAAGTAAGTGATCATTCAATAAAGGTGTTTAAAAAAGAAATTAGACTTACTTTTAGTTTGATCTGTACTTTTCATCTGTATTTTATTATTTTACTGCATTAATTTGTGCCTCTTTGACTGTTTTTACTGTTTGTGCTTGCTTTTTACATGCACTTGTTTTGCACTGAAATATTGCTTAGTTAGCATTGACTAGATCCAGACTTGCTGAATCTAGCTTGTTTTTCATGCACTTGAACTCAGCTCCAGCCATCTTACATTAAGAAAGGCTCCCCTGTACCCTTGTGGCAGAAGAGTGTGGATATAGTCTTGTCTGAGCTGGGGATTGCTGGAGAAAGGATCACTGTGTGATTTCCTATTAGTATACTAGTTTAATTTTTTTAATTTCAACTGTATATAAGCCTTGCATTTGTGCTTAGCAGTACACTGCACAACAGGGGTTAGCGGTGCCTTATATAGTTGCAAATGCTTAGAAATGATTTTTTCCTGGACACCAGTCAGTAAAACCCTCCCAGGTTCCCTGCTGCTCTGCAGACAACTCAGCTGAGCAGCATCACCCCACTTTCCACACTCATCTTCTATAGAATAAGTCCCCTTGTTAATCCCAGAGCAATAGCTGATCTAATTTGCCCTGTCAGAAAGTAGTACATAAGAATCACCTGCTACTATGGACAGTCAGTTTCCCAGCATTTCTCCAGCCATCCTGATTGACATGGGCATCCTGAGGAAATGTAACAATTGCCTCATGTATACTGACAACCACTTGCTCCTAAAGCAAACAAATACAGTATGTGAGAGATGTAACTATACCATGAAATTATAATTAGTCCTCTCACGTAACAATAAACAAGACATTAAACAGGTTGTCAGCACACACACCTCTCCACTCACACAAGATTAGGTCAAGACACATAAATCCACATACTTGGAGGTACTCACTAAGAGCCTACCAAAAGACTAGAGGCCTCCCAAGTGTAAGCAACCTACACAGACTGGTACACGAACAGAATCCACCACTGCACATAACACCACACATATCAGCATCTCAACAATTAAGCCACTAATTCAAAACACCTCAATACCTAATATCCTAGTCATAGGACACACAGATGTCCCCCACACCAGGGTGGACAAGGAGAAGGTCACGGTCAGCTGCCTGTCAGGTGCCAGGATCCATCAAATCATGCATGCACTCAAGTCACTCAGCAACAATTATCATTATAACTCTGTCATAGTACATGTCAGAGTGAATGACCTGAAACATACCTCTCTGTACTATATGAAGAGAGACATGACTGAATTCTCAGATTATGTGTCCCAGGCAGGTATGTCCCTAACAGTAAGCAGCATTCTGCCTTCATCTAGGATGATGTCACAATACAGACAAAAAATGATTGATTTCAATAATTAGCTTAGCTTCTGGTGTCACTCCCGGGCAATCCAATATCTGCCAGCCTGGGAAGACATGACTGATAGGCCACACTGCTTTGCCAGATATGGCCTTCACCTGTCTCCTAAGGCTTTCAGATACTGGCAAAAATGCTTGCCACCTCCATTGTGCCTTTTTAGGCAATGTCAAAACAACAAAACGTCTGACATAAATAATCCACTAGAGACAAACTCAAGGTCACGCTGCTTAATGCCAGGAGCCTAAATAACAAAACTTCCAATGTAAAGAAATCCACTAGAGACAAACTCAAGGTCACGCTGCTTAATGCCAGGAGCCTAAATAACAAAACTTCCAATGTAAAGAAATCCACTAGAGACAAACTCAAGGTCACGCTGCTTAATGCCAGGAGCCTAAATAACAAAACTTCCAATGTAAAGAAATCCACTAGAGACAAACTCAAGGTCACGCTGCTTAATGCCAGGAGCCTAAATAACAAAACTTCCAATGTAAAGAAATCCACTAGAGACAAACTCAAGGTCACGCTGCCTAATGCCAGGAGCCTAAATAACAAAACTTCCAATGTAAAGAAATCCACTAGAGACAAACTCAAGGTCACGCTGCTTAATGCCAGGAGCCTAAATAACAAAACTTCCAATGTAAAGAAATCCACTAGAGACAAACTCAAGGTCACGCTGCTTAATGCCAGGAGCCTAAATAACAAAACTTCCAATGTAAAGAAATCCACTAGAGACAAACTCAAGGTCACGCTGCTTAATGCCAGGAGCCTAAATAACAAAACTTCCAATGTAAAGAAATCCACTAGAGACAAACTCAAGGTCACGCTGCTTAATGCCAGGAGCCTAAATAACAAAACTTCCAATGTAAAGAAATCCACTAGAGACAAACTCAAGGTCACGCTGCTTAATGCCAGGAGCCTAAATAACAAAACTTCCAATGTAAAGAAATCCACTAGAGACAAACTCAAGGTCACGCTGCTTAATGCCAGGAGCCTAAATAACAAAACTTCCAATGTAAAGAAATCCACTAGAGACAAACTCAAGGTCACGCTGCTTAATGCTAGGAGCCTAAATAACAAAACTTCCAATGTAAAGAAATCCACTAGAGACAAACTCAAGGTCACGCTGCTTAATGCCAGGAGCCTAAATAACAAAACTTCCAATGTAAAGAAATCCACTAGAGACAAACTCAAGGTCACGCTGCTTAATGCCAGGAGCCTAAATAACAAAACTTCCAATGTAAAGAAATCCACTAGAGACAAACTCAAGGTGATGCTGCTTAATGCCAGGAGCCTAAATAACAAAACTTCCAATGTAAAGAAATCCACTAGAGACAAACTCAAGGTCACGCTGCTTAATGCCAGGAGCCTAAATAACAAAACTTCCAATGTAAAGAAATCCACTAGAGACAAACTCAAGGTCACGCTGCTTAATGCCAGGAGCCTAAATAACAAAACTTCCAATGTAAAGAAATCCACTAGAGACAAACTCAAGGTCACGCTGCTTAATGCCAGGAGCCTAAATAACAAAACTTCCAATGTAAAGAAATCCACTAGAGACAAACTCAAGGTCACACTGCTTAATGCCAGGAGCCTAAATAACAAAACTTCCAATGTAAAGAAATCCACTAGAGACAAACTCAAGGTCACGCTGCTTAATGCCAGGAGCCTAAATAACAAAACTTCCAATGTAAAGAAATCCACTAGAGACAAACTCAAGGTCACGCTGCTTAATGCCAGGAGCCTAAATAACAAAACTTCCAATGTAAAGAAATCCACTAGAGACAAACTCAAGGTCACGCTGCTTAATGCCAGGAGCCTAAATAACAAAACTTCCAATGTAAAGAAATCCACTAGAGACAAACTCAAGGTCACGCTGCTTAATGCCAGGAGCCTAAATAACAAAACTTCCAATGTAAAGAAATCCACTAGAGACAAACTCAAGGTCACGCTGCTTAATGCCAGGAGCCTAAATAACAAAACTTCCAATGTAAAGAAATCCACTAGAGACAAACTCAAGGTCACGCTGCTTAATGCCAGGAGCCTAAATAACAAAACTTCCAATGTAAAGAAATCCACTAGAGACAAACTCAAGGTCACGCTGCTTAATGCCAGGAGCCTAAATAACAAAACTTCCAATGTAAAGAAATCCACTAGAGACAAACTCAAGGTCACGCTGCTTAATGCCAGGAGCCTAAATAACAAAACTTCCAATGTAAAGAAATCCACTAGAGACAAACTCAAGGTCACGCTGCTTAATGCCAGGAGCCTAAATAACAAAACTTCCAATGTAAAGAAATCCACTAGAGACAAACTCAAGGTCACACTGCTTAATGCCAGGAGCCTAAATAACAAAACTTCCAATGTAAAGAAATCCACTAGAGACAAACTCAAGGTCACGCTGCTTAATGCCAGGAGCCTAAATAACAAAACTTCCAATGTAAAGAAGTCCACTAGAGACAAACTCAAGGTCACACTGCTTAATGCCAGGAGCCTAAATAACAAAACTTCCAATGTAAAGAAATCCACTAGAGACAAACTCAAGGTCACGCTGCTTAATGCCAGGAGCCTAAATAACAAAACTTCCAATGTAAAGAAATCCACTAGAGACAAACTCAAGGTCACGCTGCTTAATGCCAGGAGCCTAAATAACAAAACTTCCAATGTAAAGAAATCCACTAGAGACAAACTCAAGGTCACGCTGCTTAATGCCAGGAGCCTAAATAACAAAACTTCCAATGTAAAGAAGTCCACTAGAGACAAACTCAAGGTCACGCTGCTTAATGCCAGGAGCCTAAATAACAAAACTTCCAATGTAAAGAAATCCACTAGAGACAAACTCAAGGTCATGCTGCTTAATGCCAGGAGTCTAAATAACAAAACTTCCAATGTAAAGAAATCCACTAGAGACAAACTCAAGGTCACGCTGCTTAATGCCAGGAGCCTAAATAACAAAACTTCCAATGTAAAGAAATCCACTAGAGACAAACTCAAGGTCACGCTGCTTAATGCCAGGAGCCTAAATAACAAAACTTCCAATGTAAAGAAATCCACTAGAGACAAACTCAAGGTGATGCTGCTTAATGCTAGGAGCCTAAACAGTAAACTACACCCCCCTGGAAGCACTCCTCACCTTGGAAGATGCTGATGTCTGTGCAGTCACTGAGACATGGTTCAAGGCCACAGAGGGCACCCCGGCTGTACCAGGCTACAATGCCTTTCAGACATTCAGACCTCAAAATGACTGTGAAAGAGCCAAAGGTGGAGGTGTAGCCATCTTCATTAAATCCAAATACACCTTGAGACTGGTTAAACAGTACTACCCTCTCTTGAGCTACTCCGGGTCCAAATAACTATAGAACCAATACAAAAACTGACATAGTTCCAAATAACACAAAACCAGTCCAAAGAAGCTGCAACACAGTTCAAACACTTTAATGATTGAGTGCTTTCATATCAAACTTCATCAGAATCACAAAAAACAAGGCTAATTAGCTAACTGATATACCCAAAGTTCACATGACCATGGCCAACCAATGAAAGTTCATGATTAAAAATACTACCCATTACATACATGATAAACCTTGAACATAAGACAATAATAACATAAATTAAAAAATGGATAAACCTAATATAAACACTTTCTAAAATATTGTTATACCTCATATGATTTTAACCTCAACACACTACAAACTGAAATATAATCATTCAAACCGGGGGGGTGGGGTCATGGCATTAAGCCTTAGCTGCCAATGAAGCTCCTTTTCTTCTATCATATCAGCCCAAAGTCCCCCCCAGGATCTTTAACAACCAACTCAATAACAAAAAATAAAAAATAGTGATGTGAATATTTCCCCAAATGTTTAGTCAGTGCATTACCAGTGTCCATCTTTTTAATATCAGAGACATTCATAGATTCTATCTTTAAATTTTCTTTGGGTTTTACCCACATAAAAACTGCTGTACTTCTGACAGACAGTTATATATACCAAGCTCTGGGAATTACAATGAAATCTAGGCCTGATCACCATTTGATTTACCACAATTTGTTCACCCACCAAAATATGTTTACACATATTACAAAAGCCACATTTATAGGTACCTGCTTTTTTCATACTAGAGTGGGGACCATTAAAATCCTGACCATGTTCTAAGTAGTTTCTAGTAGTACGTCCCCTTCTAAATACCATGTCTGGATGTAAACCAATCTTATTGGTGACCACTTAGGCAGGAAAATATCGATCAATATTTAGTTAGTATCTCCCTAATCTGTCCGACTTCCAAACAATAATTTGTAATAAAAGGCATATTGAAATCACTACTTTGAGACTACTTATTGCCAGTCATCGCCTACTGATGAAAAAGTAGACCAAAGAAGTGGTACAATGCCCCCCTTCTCTCTCTCTTATTAGTGACCTCACATCTAATCAAGGAAGTTAAATCCCCAGGATGCCCCCTACATGAAAACATATTCTCCAGGGTCTTACACTCATTCAAAAAGGTGTCATGATCTGACACCATTCGAGCCAGATGAATAAACTGGCCTTTTGTAACACCCCTCTTCTGGTGCATGGGGTGGCAGCTATCAAAGTTCAGCAAGCTGTTACAATATGTGTGCTTCCTATAGATAGAACACACCAATTCACACCTAGAATAATCCCTGTTAGCAAAACATCTGGATAATTAATGGAATCACGATTATAAGTATAGGTGAACTTGAAAATCGGTGTGGTGCCATTCATATATTCAACAAAAGTACTGATCTCATTTTCTGCCTGGTCCCATACAATAAATATATCATCCAAATATCAAAGATATACTTGCCAGGGGGGCACAGGAAATTTTTCAAATAAATATTTTATCTTTTTCATCTCCATACTGACAGTGACTGTTAAAAGTCCTGCATGCTGCATTAAACGGTTGCAACAAAACTCGCTCATCACACAGCTCTGTTCTCTTACCTTGCAGTGTCTCCTTATCTGCAAAGTATGTTGGCTTAGTTTTTACATTTTACAATATACTTATTTAAGGCATTATCTACTGTACTCTCTAGCAAGTTGGTATGCTGTAAAGTAGGTTGGCAGCAAGGAACCCCCCCCATTTCTTAATAGACTGCCTGTTAGTTTCAACAAACATATGTCTATTACATGCTGGACTCATTAGCCTGTCTTAAGATATTTCTTATCCAGCCTGTTTTAAGTTATTTCTTACCTGATAGTACTACACAACAAAACCACATTCTTACTATGAACAGTACATAGCCTTATTCTGTTAGAGTTTTTAGTGATTGTGCTTGACTCTGGGCTTGGCTTAACCTGCTCCATTCGCCCTCGCTTTGCTCGGGCTCACTTAGTTCCACTCCCTTCCCCATTCCCACCCACCCCCATATCATTTCCTTTTCCATCTATTTTCTCATTAAATACTCCCTTACCAAAAATACACTTACCTAACACCCAACTCAACCCTACCAAACACAAAACCAAATACTACACCCTCACTGCTAATATGCTCAAACTCATCTACCTTCACAAAGAAATTCTCTTAGCTGGAGACATCCATCTCAACCATGGTCCAATACACTCAACTGCTAGCCCTCCTAACCTCAAAGTTAATAATCCCCCAAACAAACCTCTTTCCTTCTATTCAGAAACACTAGGAGTATCCTGAACAAAGTAAGTGAACTACATGCTTGGATCTCCCACCATATTCCTGATATCCTTGTTCTGACTGAAACCTGGTTGAAATCCCAACACCAAGACATAGAGATCTTGCCCTCTGGCTTTAGCATACATCGTCTAGAATGACCAAAAAGGAAAGGTGGAGGCGTTGCTATCCTACACTCTAACCACCTTACCATTTCTAACTCTACTTTTACATCCCAAGCCTTCTCCCCAGCTGAAATTTTATCTGTAAACCTAAATATTAATAGCAGTTCCACTATCACCATTGTAGCAATTTACATTCCACCAGGTGATAATGTCCTCCTACTGGAAAATATGCTTGCTCATATCTCCCAACACATCTCAAATAAAACTATCATTCTTGGGGATGTCAACATTAACTGGCTATCTCTCTCCTCTCATAACTCCTCACAACACCTTAATCTCTACGCCTTTACTCAACTCATCTCTGATCCCACTTATTTCAATAACTCCCATACAGCCTCATCTCTCCTTGACTGGATTCTTGTCGCTCACTCTTCCAAATACCATAACCCTGAAATGCTACCAAATTCCCTAAGTGATCACTGTCCAGTAAAAATACTAAGATACACATCCCATCAAGCTAAACCTCAAAGGTTTATCAAACACTGACAACTAACAAACTTTAATCCAGAAACTCTCAAATCTTTACTATCAAAAGTGAACTGGAATCCCTTAAAACTACTCCCTTTGGATGAAGCTGTCCACTTTTTTTAACTTCACTTTCCTTAGTATTTTAAATTCTGTGGCACCCCTTAGAACAGTCCACATAAAGTCTAACATAGCCCCATGGCTGACCGTAAACACACATGCACCACTAAAAAAAAAAAAAAGAGCATGGAAAATTTGGACGAAAACTAAACATCAACCAGACCTCCAGAAATATAAAGAACTTAGAAATCTTGCCAAAAGTCACATAAATAAAAATAAGAAAAACTTCTATAATAATCCATCTTCTCATTTAAATCCAATCCTAAAAAGTTCCTGCACTCTGTAAATCAAATACTACACCCAGGTACGCAAGCCTCCCCTAACCCTCATCCTGACAAAACACATGAGGAAACTGCCTCCATATTTAACAACTACTTTATAGACTCAATATCCAAATTACTAAATCAAGACACAAACCATCCCACCAACAATAATAGACCTAATAGCTCAAAGTCTTCCATCAGTAGTAACCTTACCACTACCTTCTCCCTCAAACCTGTCTCCACTAACTATATTAAATCTCTACTATCTAAATTAAAACCTTGTCCTACATCCATAGACAACATTCCCTCCGCATTTCTTCAGGTTGCTGCTGATGTTCTTGCTTTCCCAGTTTCTGTTCTAATAAACCGCTCTATTATGGAATCAACAGTCCCTTCCATCTGGAAGCAATTTTATACCCTTCCAATACACAGAGGAGGAAACTCCACAGATATAACTAATTTTAGACCCATAGCCATACTCTCACCACTCTCCAAAATTCTGGAAAAATGTATACACAATCAAGTCTTACACTACCTTCTGCAAGAAAATCTACTCACACCTACCCAACATGGCTTTTGTCCCATACACAGCACTACAACAGCTATCTTGTCTTTCCTAAACTCTGTATCACTAGCTAGAGACAGTAACAAACTTATTTCCTGTCTCTTCATTGACCTCTCTAAAGCCTTTGATACAGTCTCTCATAAACTTCTTCTCCTTAAACTAGCAAACTTACACTTCTCTCCATCCACCATATCTTGGTTTAACAGCTATCTCCCTGATAGACTCCAATCAGTCAAATGGCTCTCTGCTTTCTCCCCTCTTCTTCCTGTTAAAACGGGTGTTCCACAAGGCTCCATTCTTGGGCCACTTCTTTTTAACCTTCTCTACTCTTCCTGTCCTGGATCCTCACTGATACAACACTTATCACTATTGCTGAATCACCAACTCAACTAAAATCAGACACACAGTCCTCTTTTAACGCTGCAGAAAACTAGCTGTCTGAAAACCAACTTATCCTAAATCCAAAGAAAACCAAAGTACTACTCTTTCTCCCTAAAAACCTTAGCCACATAAAGTCTTCCTTCTCCATACTGTTACAAAATAATACTCAAATACAGGTGGACACCAGTACAAAACTCTTTGGTGTTACTATTGATGATAGACTAACCTTTGATTTATACGTCAATAATTGTATCTGAAAAACACATCTCAAGCTAGGTCTCCTCTATAGAAACAAAAAATATCTTACCAAAACAGCAAAACTAACCCTTTCAAATGCCTGCCTCTTACCCACTTTACTTTATAGCTCCCAAATTCTCTCCAGCCTCAACACTGGACTACTAAACAAGTTAGAAACATCTTATAACAGGATTGACAGATTTGCTGCCCAAAATTCTTACAAGTCCCATCACTGTCTCTCACTAAAAGAACTAAATTGGCTAGCATTACCTAACCTGCTTTGGTGTAATCAGTTTCAGATTATTCATTCTCTACAAACACTCTTTCTGTCCAAATATCCAAAAATCTCTCATTACCTACCCACTAGATTACTCCGCAGTTCTGAACAAGGCCTACTAAAAATCTACAAACCAAGGACCAAAATGGATCACCTAGTCTATAGCTTTAACCCTTCCAAGGCCTGGAATAGCCTACCACTAGATATAAGATCCCTTGAACATCCCAATCAATTCAAAATCACTATAAAGAAAATACCTTCATGAAAAATGGACGTGCCAATGTAATTATCCCCCGTAAAAACTCCCCTATAACCTTCTACTTCTCTTCTCTCTTCTTTCCCTTCAATAAACAAACTTACTACTTTATCTTCTCCTCTTGGTACATCACTGTGCAAATATAACTAGTAAAATATTTCAGCGATGTAACTATTGCACTATTATGTATATAATATGTAATTATGAATGTATCCCTCTGATGAATGTATTTCTATGTATTTCACTTGACACAGTTTAATGTATGACACTGTAATGCAATAATGTGTGGTACTGATGAATGTAATGTGTGGCACTGTAATGCAGTAATCTGTGGTACAGATGAATGTAATGTGTGGCACTGTAATGCAGTAATCTGTGGTACAGATGAATGTAATGTGTGGCACTGTAATGCAGTAATTTGTGGTACTGATGAATGTATCTTTATATGTATTTAATATGTAAAATTTCTATTTTCTGTTGAAGATTTTCTCCATGGGCCTCTGCTGAAAATGGGCATTTGTAGCCCAATCGGGCAAACCCGGTCAACAAATATAAAATAAATAAATAAAAAATGTCCTTCCCATTGTAATAAAACAACGTTAGCATAGATGGAGGCACACACAGGCCCCATCACCACTCCTTTTACTTCTTGGAAATATTGCCCTTCCAAAAAAAACAAAATAATTTTTTTAGTACCACTTCCATACAGGTCACTAAAACATTTATATCATTATCACTTAAGCCAGAAAATTCACATAAAGAATTGTGAAACCAGTCGAAGCCCACTTCATGAGGTATCACATGAAATGATTCAACCATGTCTACTGTAAGAAAAAGACATTCAATAGTAAATTTCAGGTTTTTGACTTTGAGCAAAAAGTCCCAGGAATCCTTACACAGATGTTGAAACTCATTCAAGCAATTTTTTTACTTCATATCAATATATTTACCAAGGGGGTGGGTCTTAGATTTTGTACCATTAACTATGGGCCTCATTGGAGGATCAGTGACATTTTTATGAATTTTTAGGAATCCCAAATATATTCTGTATGACTGGATGCTATACCCCTATACCAAACCCTTTCCCAAATTTGGCAAGGCATAAATGATACCAGCCCTACTCCACCTAAATAAACATAAACTCATATTTGTTCTCTCCCTCTATATTTCTCCTGGAGGCAATATGTCATCCCTTGAAGATATTCTCTCCTGGGTCTCCACCAACATTCTTCACAAAACCATAATCCTGGGGGAAGTGAACATAAACTGGGCCACAATCCAATCTCCCACTAACTCACTCAATATTAACTTATATAACTTTACGCAACTAATCAATTCCACTACCAGGTCTTCCAAGAACTCCACTACTGGAAGTACAATAGATTGGATTCTAGTATCCCATCCTCACTATATCTCTGATAGTGTTATTCTCCCAGACCCACTAGCTGACCACTTCCCCACTTTTCCCCGCTGTCTCCCCTCTTCCATACAACTAACTCACACCTATATTTCCACTCGCTGCCTAAACAACTTCAATTCTGAAACCTTCTCAAATGCACTAAAAAGCACAAACTGGAACCCATTAAAGACTCTTCCCCTAGATAATACTCTCTCCTAATTTAATTCTACTTTCACAAACCTGCTCAACTTCTTTGCCCCTCTAAAAACAAAATATACAAAAAGTAACCCTGTATCCTGGTTAACCAAAAAACCTTAGCTACTAGGCTACTCCATGACAAAGCCTGGACACGTTACCATAAAAATAAAACCACTATCACCCTTAACAAATATAAAACACTATGAAATAAAGTCAAAAAAACTTATTACATCAGACTGCAAAGCCTATTTCTCCACTCCCCAAATCAACCACAACACCAATCCCAAACTATTTTGGAGACGAGTCTCATCTCTCCTCAACCCAGGAAAAAAGAAAACCCTTGCCCTAATCCAGATGCCTCTGACATGGACTTAGCCATCCAATTTAACTCTTTCTTCATAGGTTCCATAAGCAAGTTAACATCGTCCTTCACCAACACCTCTGCAGCCCCTCCTCAGCCTACACCCATCGCTTCCTCCCCTAGCATCCCTTGCCCCCAACCTCCACCCTTCTCTATCAGTCCCATCTCTATATCCACCATAAAAAAACTTCTCCTAAAATTAAAACCCGGTTCCAATGCCCCTAATGAAATTCCCTCCTACTTCCTAAAAGTAGCCACAGAAGCCAATGTTCTCCCTATCAGCATACTAATTAATCGGTCTATCTCAAAAAGCCAGGTCCCCCAGCTCTGGAAGAGAGCCTTTACTATTCCTCTACATAAAGGAGGCAATAATAATGACATTCCCGACCTTATTGTTATCTTATCCCCTATTTCTAAGCTTCTTGAAAAATGTATCCACCATCAACTCTTACCCTATCTCATCAACAACCAGCTTCTTACCCCCACACAGCACGGCTTTAGACCCAGTCACAGCACCTCCACTGCCCTCCTCTCCTTCCTTGAAACAATGAACAAAGCCTGCGATTCTGGCCATTTCATGTCCACCCTTCTCCTCGACCTCTCCAAGGTGTTTGACACTATTTCCCACAACCTGCATCTTAATAAACTCTCCAAACTAAACCTATCCCCTTCCTGTACCAAGTGGGTTTTCCAGCTACCTCACAACCAGACAACAAGCAGTCAAATGGAATAAAGCCACTTCACCCTTCCTTAATACTCCCACAGGTGTCCACCAAGGTTCCATTTTAGGCCCCCTACTATTCAACATATTCATTAACGACTTCTACCAAGCCATTCCAAACTCCAGTCTCATCCAATATGCCGACGATTCTACCATTATCTGCTCCTCCCCTTCTATCCCCACTCTAAATAAGCTTACCCAAAGTGCATTTTCCTCTACTGAGCAGTGGATGCTAGACAACCATCTGGCTCTTAATGCAACCAAAACTAAACTTATGTTATTCACCAACACCAAAACCTCCTCCCTAGATAAACACTCATTCATAATCACCAGCAAAAACAATACTCCCCTAGAAATAGTCTCTGACACTAAACTACTAGGAGTACTGATAGATGATTAACTAAAATTTGACAAATATTTACAAGTAAATATAAAAAAAAACCTCAAAAAACTTGGTATGATATACCGCCATAATCGTTATATCTCTCCTTCCACCAGGCTCATACTAGCCAATACTTATCGCATTCCATCCCTCCTATATGGTGCATCTATCCTCACCAACCTACAATCCTCCCTCAAAACAAAACTCTCCTCTTGCTATAACAAGATATCAAAATTTGCGGCAGGTCAAAGAGCCATTTCTCACCACTGTAATTCTCTTCACCATCTCAACTGGCTTGAGCTACCTAACCTCCTCACTTATACCCAATTCATCCAAGCACACAAACTCATTTACAACCTCTCTCTTTGTCCCTCCCTAGCCACTACCTTTGAAATGCATGAACCAGAACGACTTCTAAGATCTAATTCACAAAAACTAATTCAGTTGCACAAACCGACATGTCCAGCTGGGAATCACCTAATGCCCTTCTCTCTTGCACGCCTCTGGAATTCTCTACCATCTCCTATCCGCATCACCAGCAGTCTCTCCTCATTTAAAACCTTGCTGCACTCACATCCAATTTGACAATGGAAGTGCTCCTGTTCCCATCCTACCTAATCCTTCTAATACCACTTCCTACTCTCTTAGAACTAAATACGCTATCACTGCCACTTATAGTTCCACAGCTCTGTTGAACTATTTGATCAGCTACTTAACAGTTACTCTATGCTGCTACTGTATGCTGTTACTTAAAAAAAGTGTTTTTTATTGTTGTTTAATGAACTATACTGATGCATTCTATCATTGTTAACCTTTTCTTACTATATTTACTTTGTATTCCTATGAGATAATGTGTAATGTATATGTGCAATGTGTGCTATGTATTTGTATTTTTCTGGAGCTTTTCTCCCCAGGACTACATTAAAAATGGGCTCCTTGTGGCCCAGTGGACTATCCTGGCAAACAAATGGCAAATAAATAAATAAAATCAAAACAGTAATGATATAACTATTTAAAAAGGCTATTATATCCACTTCTTTAGTTTTATTTGAAGACCTATTGCCCTGCAGTTTGATTATTTCACATAGTCTATGGTAGGAGAGCACCTGCTCAACAAGGGACGCACCATTTTATAGCTGAAAGAAAATCCTCTGTGTTGACACAGTGAAAAGGCCAACAGGTCAGCATATTACGGTTCATAAATTAATACTATGTTAGCTGCCTTGTGGGCCAATTTAAACCAAGCTAGTTTTCCATCAAATGTGGGAATCAAACCCTGTGTGTTTGGTTTCTGAAGTAAACACTTTAACCATTATGGCAACCCCCAACCCAAAAAAAGGGACTCACCCAACTGAATTACCTTTTAAAGCAAATGGCATAAATATTTTACACTGAGAATATGAATTCCATATTCAGAATATAAATTGAGTTACACAAACTTTTAAACATTTTAAACCAGGCCGAGTAAATGTCAAGGAAACAAGTAGGCAATGTTAATGCACATTACACAACTTTATAATTTGCTAGATAACTGGTCCTTCTTAGACCCTTTCAGCCACTATCCAGGCCACAAGGGCAAATACAACATACATGTGAACAGCTTAGTGCAGCACATCAACCGGCATATTTTTGAGAGGTGGGAGAAAAGCAGTGCTGAGTTCATAGATTCATAGGTGTGTACTAAGCTAATGGCCCTAAAGCCTTTACAAGACTAGCCCATAGGATTACCCTGGCTGCAGCTACAGGAATAATATACAAACCTGCACATAGTAGTCAGATGGCAGAATTGTACCCTGAACCCCGCATGTGGGAAGCAGATATCTTATTACTTAGTCAAGTTATCATGCTGCCCCAGTATAGCTACAAGGAAAGCTATAAAAACATGTGTCCAGAATAAATGACTCACCTTGGCAACCAGTTCTTCCTTCCCACTACGACCCACCATTTCCACTTCTTTCCTCTACTTTACCTAAATTGCCACATAATTCATGCTCTCTGTTCACAATCCAACTGCATTGGCCCTTTCTAAGGAAACTTCTCCTACTGGACACCCTTTGCTTATTTTTTACTTCCCAGATTCACAGGACTTAAGTTCAATTTACTCTTCAAAGCATGTCCAGAGGTCAGCTTCAGGTGTACCCTCCAGTTCATCTGGTGGAATTGGGCATCCTGAGGCAATGTCACAACTGCCTCATGTATACAGACAACCCTCTCCTCTTACCTCTAGACACAAACATTTGTGAGAGATGCAAATACACAGCCAGACTGGAGGCTAAGCGCTCTCAACCCATGACTGTAACAGACAGTCAAGAGGATAAGGGACACACTTACATCACACCACCTGTCACACGTGAATCTACAAAACAAGCACCGGCAAAACATACGCATAAATACACAAAAACATATTCGGAGACACTAGGTACCAATCTGAAAAAGAAACAGTGCCCTCCAAAGCCGACAAGCAAGCAACCTGCACCCCCAAACACAAGCCAGAAAACACATAATTCACCTCAGCAGTGTGCCTCACAACAGCCCTTAAGGCAAAACACCATACCTAACACGCTAGTAATAGGAGACTCTATAGTAAGGCACATGGATGTTCCACTCACCAGGCTGAACAAGGAGAAGGTTACTGTCAGCTGCCTGTCGGGTGCTTGGATCCGCCACATAACACAAGCACTTAGGTCACTCCAGAACAAGTACAAGTATGACGCTGTCATTGTACATGTTGGTGTGAATGATCTAAGACGTACCTCCCTGGACTACATGAAAAGAGACATTGAGGAGCTCTCTGATCATGTAGCCCAAGCTGGTATGACCCTGACCTTGAGTAGCATACTACCTTCACCTAGAATGATACCACAATACAAAGACAAAATGATCAATTTCAACAATTGGCTAAGCTTCTGGTGTCATTCTAAGGGGATCCAGTGTCTTTCTGCCTGGGATGACATGATAGACAAGCCTCACTGTTTTGCCGGAGATTGGGTTGCACCTGCCACACCTAGGTTTTCAAATACTGGCCAAGGCTCTTGCTGTCCCCATAGTGCCTTTTTAGGCAAGGCTCAAAGGACAAATCAACCACCGTAACCAGCACAGGTAACTAAAAACTAAGGGTAATGCTACTCAATGCCAGAAGTCTCAACCTCAAAATGCACACACTCGAGGCTCTCCTCAGCATGGAGAAAATCAATGTTTGTGCAGTGATGGAAACCTGGTTCAAGGCTCAAGAGAGCACCCCAGCACTGCCCGGTTACAATTCATATCATACCTTCTGGCCTCAGTTACCGGATCACAGTACAAAGGGTGGAGGTGTATCCATATTCATCAAAGATACCCATATCTCCAGGTTAGTAGCCCAGCATGATGCCCCAGAGATCATCCATGCGCAACTATCAGCAGGCAAAACCACATTTCAAGTCGTAGCCGGTTATAGATTGCCCACCATGTCCCAAGATGCTCACTCTGCTTTCCTTGAGACATTGGAAAATATAAAGGTCCTACCCAACACCATAATCTTGGGTGATTTCAACTACCCTGGTATAGACTGGGTGAACTACCAATGTTCCAACTCCTATGCTCAGTGATTCATAGAATTTATAAATTCAAATGCCCTTGAACAACTAGTATGTTCCCCCACTAGAGGGGGCAACATATTGGATTTAATCATCACAAATATGGGTGCCCATTGTACCACACCCGTTATCACTCCCTCCTTGGTCAGATCCGCCCACAAACTGATAACCCTGGACATCCTCACCCCTCCACCTCCCCCAGTCAAAAAAAACATAGTCAAAAACCTTTCCAAAGCAAACTTCAAACTACTTGCATCCGAAGTGGAAAGCTTCATTATTCCCTTGCAGAAGGATAATGATATCCAGGATGCGGAATCCTACACCAAGGCACTCTATATGCATCTTCAGGATTGCATGGACCGTGCTATCCCAAATAAAACCAAGACTCCTTCCTCAAGCAAGAAGAAACCAGTCTGGTGGACTCCGGCCATAAGCAAACTTTACAATAAAAGGAGGAGACTTATACAAAAAAGGCCAAATCTCAAGTAGAAAAATCATCCCTGATCAGCATTAGTAAGAAATTGAGGGCCCTCATCAAGTCAACTAAAGCAAATTTTGAAAAGAAAGTTGCCAAGGATGCCAAGGATAACCATAAGGCCTTCTATGGCTACGTCAAAAACCTAAATGGCAATGCTCAGGTCTGTTCTGAGCTAGTACAAAATGGAACAAAATACACTGACCCTTCTGACATTGCCAACATCTTGGCTGACAGGTTCAGTGCAAATTCACCCCCCCACCACCACCTACAGGGCCTATTACCATTCCAGGGGATTGTACACGTCCAATTATTACTGATATGTTGGTTAACAAGGCTCTATCTAAAGCTAAAAATACTGCCTCCATGGGACCAGATGGTGTCCCAGGCTGTGTCATACGCGAGCTCCAAAAGGAATTAACCCCGCATCTTAATACCCTGTTCAGTCTCAGCCTCTCCACAGGATATGTGCCCAGAGAATGGTGCACGGCAACAGTGGTCCTGCTACACAAGGGTGGGGCCACAACTGACCCTGGGAACTACCGACCAATAAGCCTGACCGGTCTGATCTGTAAGGCTATGCAGCGAATCATTATGGAATTCATAAATGGAGAGATTGGGAACCTCCAGTCGCTGGACCCCACACAGTTTGGCTTCGTCAAGGGCAGATCATGCCTCCTGAACCTGGAGGATTTCTTTGAGACAGTTACTCAGGCTATAGATAAGGGAAAGGAGGTACACACGGCTTACCTTGACCTTGCTAAAGCATTTGACAGCATTCCCTATTCGGGTATTATTGATAAGCTCACCAGCCTGGGCATAAACCCTTACGTCACAAGATGGATCGCAAACTGGCTCTCAGACAGATCCCATAAAGTAAGAGTAGTGGGATCTATGTCCGAATCCAGACCAGTAATGAGTGGTGTGCCTCAGAGCTCTGTCCTGGGGCCCCTCCTGTTTGGCATATACTTCTCAGAAGTACAGGCAAGCACGGAAGGGCTGTGGCTGACTAAGTTTGCAGACAACTGCAAACTGGGTGCTATAACAGAGCTGACATGGAGATCCTCCAGAAGGGCCTAAATGAGACTGATGCATGGTGTCAAAGCCATGGTCTCAAGCTAAATGCAAAAGAATGCGTAGTAATCCCCTTTGGAAAAAACAGAGTACCTGCAAACTACAACATAGGAGGTAATCCCCTGAAATCTGAAGAAGAAATAGGGGATCTAGGGACCCAAGTAGATAGCCAGCTTTCCTTTGATAACCATGTTGCCAAAGTGGTTAGAAAATCCTTCTATGTGACCCATCTGATCATGAAAGGGTTCGCATCAAGATCTAAGGATGTAATGGTGCCCCTCTACTCTTCCCTCATCAGACCCATTATTGAGTACAATGCACCAATTGGAATGCACCTGGCTAGACATTTCCAGCAGTTGGAGAGACCACATAGGTACCTAACCAAGAGAATTAATGGCCTCAAACAGTTGCCCTATGCAGCACGATTGAAAAAGCTAAGACTGTTCTCTGTTGCATACCACTTTCTCAGAGGCGATCTCTGTCTAACGTACAGAGCCATGTCCAACCCAGAATTGTTGAACATGCTCCATCTTAGCAAAACCAAATCTACTCGAGCTACATGCCCTAGGGATATAAACCTCAACACAACAATGAATAGAACATGCTGGAGGGATAGATTCCCTTCGCAGAGACTTCCCTTACTATGGAACAGGATCCTGATCTACATAAGACAGAGCCCCTCACTTATCACTCTTCAAGAGGAACCTTGATGAGTGGATGGGTAACAGAAAGTTCACACCGGGGATCACACCAACAGCACTACTAGATAGGGGCCAAGAGTACTAGCTGCTAGTACAAGGGTCTAGGGAACTACTAAAGGGGCGGTGAATACCGCACAACGTGGCTGGGCTAATATATGCCTTCGGGCAGATAGCTCAGTACCAACCTATGAACCTATGTTATGAACGCTTCTAACAGAAGCCTTCCCCTCTGTCCTTCTCCATCTCTGACATTCCCTCTGTGGTTTCCTTGACCCCCCCAACACATCTATTTTATCTTTCTCCTTTACCTGCAATGCCCTTGTTTTCAGAACATCTTGAGTCAATGTCTATGCCCTCCACATCTGGATATTCGTCTCATATCGCAGCTCATTCCTGTCATCAGGAGTCTTCCCTCTCTTTCCCTTTCTATTCAAGTTATCTTCACTGCTTGGATATATGTCATTCTTCAAGTAAATCCTTTCCCAGTCATTTTCATATAGGCTATGACACTAAACTCTACCTGCAGCTCAAATGTTTAAAGTGCTTATATGCTCCCTTTCATTTCATGCTAATTCACTAACATGTATTTAGTCTTATAGCCCACACCTTTACCTATGCATGGACCTGACTGCTCTCTGACTATCTTGTATTCACAAGTTAATAGCAACATTACATTACAGATAGATATTCTCACTTCTCAAATGACTTTTGCATCTCCAGGCTCTTGAACAAGTCAAGAACTGGGCTGAACTCGGTTCTCAATAATTACAGTTTTGTTTTTCATTCCTTGGTTTGCATTTGTGTTTTGTTTGTGTTTTTCAGTTTTACTGGGTACATCTGCATTGCAAAGTGTGCTTCTACATTCAGCATATGGCTTAGTGATCTGTGATATCAGGAAACAGATATTTCTTAGGAATCGCTGGATAAGAGGCAGGACACCACCCAGCACTTTCTTCTCCATGTTCGCTCTTGGCTACAGTACTTTCTGTGTGGAACCTGCATGTTCTCCATTTGTCGTCATGAGTTTTTACCAAGGGTACTCTAGTTTCATGCATATCACAAAATGTGCCATAGAAGAACTTGTGATGCTCTAAAGTGTCCAAAAGCATGTGTGTGCATGAAATTGTGTGTGTGTGTGTGTGTGTGTGTGTGTGTGTGTGTGTGTGTGTGTGTGTGTGTGTGTGTGAGATACCCATCCAGAATTAGTTTCTCTGCCTTGGGCCCACTGAGTCTTGTGATAATTGTTGCATCTCTCTCACAGCCCTGAACTAAATTATTTAAGTAATCAGAAAACGGAATGGATGCCTGCTGTACATTTATACTGTTGTCAGTTTGTAGCTTTTTAAGAACGGTGTGTTTTATGTTATGTTGCGTCTTTTCTTCACAGGATCCCTCCCACAAACAGGTCTTCTATTCCGTGGGGATACTCCTAGTAGTAAAGCAGACACCAATTAATGAACTAACTTATTAAAATAAACATTCAGCCTACCCCTCTGCAACAATGCATAACGTATATAATTCGAAGAACTGAAAAACAAGCTACATTGCATTACTAGTTGACAAAAGTTTAATCGTTACAGTAATAAATCTGCAATACGTGCAACAACCAAAGAACTATATTTCATGCACTGAGTACACAGGTCGAACAGCTGAACAATTAAGCATCATGAAATCAATTTGCAGGCTATAAACCTATGCAATGCTGAGCTCATCACCGCTTCCTGTCCTTATTTTATGTACCGAACAAACTGGAATTAAAGTCTATCTTTTCTTAACTGTCTGTAACACCATCAAACACCATCAAACAAATATATACTATGCTGAGAAACAGTGATCTCTTGTGAAAGGAGAAAATAGTAAACACTGTGATCAATAGCAATGAATTAAATACCCCAGCGTATCTGATATATTGGTCATCTGATGAATTAAATACCCCACCATATCTGATATACTGCTCATCTGATGAATTAAATACCCCACCATATCTGATATACTGCTCATCTGATGAATTAAATACCCCAGCGTATCTAATATAGTGGTCATCTGATGAATTAAATACCCCAGCGTATCTAATATATTGGTCATCTGATGAATTAAATACCCCAGGTATCTGATATATTGCTCATCTGATGAATTAAATACCCCAGTGTATCTGATATATTGGTCATCTGATGAATTAAATACCCCAGCATATCTGATATACTGCTCATCTGATGAATTAAATACTCCACCATATCTGATATACTGCTCATCTGATGAATGAAATACTCCAGCATATCTAATATAGTGGTCAACTGATGAATTAAATACCCCAGCGTATCTAATATATTGGTCATCTGATTAATTAAATACCCCAGGTATCTGATATATTGCTCATTTGATGAATTAAATACCCCAACATATCTGATATACTGCTCATCTGATGAATTAAATACCCCAGCATATCTGATATACTGCTCATCTGATGAATTAAATACCCCAGCCAATCTAATATATTGGTCATCTGATAAATTAAATACCCCAGCGTATCTGATATATTGCTCATCTGATTAATTAAATACCCCAGCATATCTGATATACTGCTCATCTGATGAATTAAATACCACAGCGTATCTGATATAATGCTCATCTGATGAATTAAATACCTCAGCGTATCTGATATAGTGCTCATCTGATGAATTACATACCCCAGCATATCTGATATACTGCTCATCTGATGAATTAAATACCCCAGCGTATCTGATATAGTGCTCATCTGATGAATTAAATACCCCAGTGTATCTGATATAGTGGTCATCTGATGAATTAAATACCCCAGCGTATCTGATATACTGCGCATCTGATGAATTAAGCACCCCAGTATATCTGATATAATGCTCATCTGATGAATTAAATATCCCAGAGTATCTGATATAGTGCTCATCTGATGAATTAAATACCCAGCGTTTCTGATATAGTGCTCATCTGATGAATTAAATACCCCCAGCATATCTGATATAGTGCTCATCTGATGAATTAAATACCCCAGAATATCTGATATACTGCTCATCTGATGAATTAAATATCCCAGCGTATCTGATATACTGCTCATCTGATGAATTAAATACCCCAGCGTAGCTGATATATTGCTCATCTAATGAATTAAATAACCCAGCGTATCTGATATAGTGCTCATCTGATGAATTAAATACTCCAGCGTATCTGATATAGTGTTCATCTGATGAATTAAATACCCCAGAATATCTGATATAGTGCTCATCTGATGAATGAAATACCCCAGAATATCTGATATAGTGCTCATCTGATGAATTAAATACCCCATCATATCTGATATAGTGCTCATCTGATGATTTAAATACCCCAGCGTATCTGATATAGTGCTCATATGATGAATGAAATACCCCAGCATATCTGATATAGTGCTCATCTGATGAATTAAATACCCCAGCGTATCTGATATAGTGCTCATCTGATGAATTAAATACCCCAGCGTATCTGATATAGTGCTCATCTGATGAATTAAATACCCCAGCGTATCTGATATAGTGCTCATCTGATGAATTAAATACCCCAGCATATCTGATATAGTGCTCATCTGATGAATTAAATACCCCAGCATATCTGATATAGTGCTCATCTGATGAATTAAATACCCCAGCGTATCTGATATAGTGCTCATCTGATGAATTAAATACCCCAGCGTATCTGATATAGTGCTCATCTGATGAATTAAATACCCCAGCATATCTGATATAGTGCTCATCTACTCACTTGAAAAGCGATATAATACATAATATAGTATAAAGCAGATTGTTTTGCTTCTTAGCCAGCATGGATATTAAATGAAAACATTTCTACATACCACCCCTTAACCTTGCTTTTACTTCATTGTTGTAGCTTTATGGATGTAATGAGGATCTGGTGTATCATAAAGAGAATGTAAATAAATGAAATTAAGTTCTGATAAAGGGCAGAGAAGGCAGTGGGATTTCTATTGAAGTGGGAGATAAAAACATTCTGAGGTGCAGTGTCATCGGAGCTGATGTATTAAATGAGAGAAAAGAAATACACATGTTATAATAATGTAGTTAACCAAGTAAAGGCAGCCTCCTGATACATGCAAGTTTCCAAATTCTCACAGAACATTTACAAATATGTTCTTCACTCTTTGTATTAATTTGAAAGGTGTCAATTCTCAGATCCAGTGCAAACGATATTCTGCATTCCTCAAATTAGATTTTGATTCTCCATGTAGAATGCACTTCCAGATTTGAGGTACACTCCTAAACTATTTCCTGACAGATGAACACAAAACAACACTGGCAGTTTAAATAATACTGAATGAAATTCACCATAGTTATGCATACGAGTTTAATACTGGCGAAACAACTTCATATTTTGAGCAACTTCCCCTAGTGAATCATAGGTTCATAGGTTCATAGGATGATACTAGGCTATTGGCCCAGAGGCCCTCATAAGCCTACCCAAGAATTTCACCCATGTTCCCACAAAGTCAGCACCTGTTTCCCCTGTCCAGCAGGGACACAGCTGGGATCCCATGGATGTACTTTCTGCTTCCCATCCAGTCATCCAGGTTCCTTTTAAAGAGGGCTAGTGAGGTACTCTGCTTCACATGGAGAGGGAGTCTTTTCCACAGATGGGGGAGTTTTTGGGACACAAATCTATCCCACCAACAAGTTCTATTAATGTCACAGACCAGGTTAAGGCCTTGTGTGTGGGTTACATGAGTGGAGTTTAACTTACGGATATACACCAACTCCATCAAGGCTGGGACTGAGATGGCCTTGTATGCCAGACACTGGTCACCACTGAGCAGTCTGTACGAGATTGAGTAGAGGGACAGGGCTTTAAGCTTATCTGTAAAGGATAGATGTTTGAGACCCTGGATTTTCCTGGTCAGGAACCTCTGTGGTCTCTCAAGTTGCTGCATGTGGTTGGCAAGGTACATGCCAAAAGAGGCATTGTACGTGATAATAGGTCTGAAAAGAGAAGAGTACAGAGATGTTATGACCTTCTTGGTCTTGGATAAAATACCCTTACTTATGAGGTGGGCCATGTAGAAAGCCTTCCGTACAACAGAGGTGATGTGGTAGTCAAAAGTCAGGTTGCTATCAACCTGGATGCCCAAGTCCCTCACAACTGATTGCATGCTTAGTATATTGTTATTAATGTGACAATTAGTAGGGATGCCATTTTCCCCAAAGGGGATAATGATGCATTTCTTGGTATTCAGTTTGAGGCCATGCTTCTGGCATCAGTCATTAGTTTGGGTAAGGCCCTCTTGGAGGATGTTCACATCACTGGTGGAATTTAAGACAGTGCCCAGCTTGCATGCTTGCACATCAGAAAAGTGTATCCCAAACAGTAGAGGCCCCAAGACCAATCCTTGGGGTACGCCACTCATTACGGGTCTACTACTAGAGGTGGCTTCACCTATTTTGACTGAGTCGGGTCTATCAGTGAACAGTTTAGCTACCCACCTGTTAACATACGGTTTGATGCCTAGCTGGGAGAGTTTGTCTATTATGCCTAAGTGGGGAATAGTGTCAAAGGCTTTGGCTAAGTCAGGGTAGGCTGTGTGCACCATCTTCCCCTCATCTATGGCTTTGGTGACTGTTTCGAAGAAGTTGACCAAGTTTAATAGGCATGATCTCTCTTTGACAAAACCAAACTGTGTGGGGTCAAGTGTTTAGAGGTTGCCAATGTCCTTGTTTATAAGGTCCATGATAATGCGTTCCATGGCCTTGCAGATCAGGCTAGTTAGGCTGATGGGTCTAGAATTCCCTGGGTCAGTGGATGCTCCACCTTGGTGTAGAGGGATAACAGTGGCAATCCTCCATTTGGCTGGGATAAAGCCAGTACTCAGGCTTTGGTTGAATAGAGTGCCTAATGGTGCTAAGAGCTCATGTCTGAGTTCATAAAGGATGCAGCTAGAGATGTTGTCGGGTCCCATGGAGGCTGTATTTTTTGCCTTTGAGAGGGCATTAAAGACCTGCTCCTGGGTAATGAGGGGAGAGGGGCAGGTGCTGGGGATGTCCTGGCTAACTGATGGGGGACAGGAGGGTAAAATTTTCACTGAACCTGTCTGCCTGCAGGTTGGCTATATTTATGGCATTTGTGTATGTGGTGTTCTTGACCACCAGTTCAGAACAGATTTGGGTGTTACCTTTGAGATTGCAGACATATGTGAAGAAGGCCTTGTGATTGTTCTTAGTGGATCTGATCAATCTGGACTCGAAGTTAGCCTTAGAGGATTTCACCAGTGACCTTATTTGCTTGTTCTGACAAAAAAAGATTGCTTGCAGTTTGGCACCTGCTCCTTCTTAGTCCTGGACAGCAATTTTTTTTCTTTTTATTATAGAGTTTGTTTATTGCTGCTGTCCGCCAGACAGGATTACTTTTCTTTGAGGAAGATTTTTGATCCTGTCAGGTATTGCTGAGTCTATGCAGCTATGCAGATGCTCATATAGTTTTTTGGTGTAGGCTTGGACATTAGTGCTAGTTCCAACTAAAGAGACAGCAGTTGTGAAAAGCTGCTTATACCTGCTCTCAGAAGATTGTAGTCAGCTTTGGAAAAGTTTTTTTTTTGTTTGACCCAGGCAAGGGGGAGGGGGTCAGGGGAGATGGTGATTTCGAAAGTGATCACTTTATGGTAGGATTTTACCAAGGAGGATGACACTGTAGGAGAGCTACAGTGCCTACTCATGCTGGTTAGTACCAGGTCCAGGATATTTTCACCTCTCATGGGGGTATCAACCATCTGATCCAATGCATTGGCACTGACAAAGTTGAGGAATCTCTGGGCATTCGTGTTTGGGCTAGAATAGGTCTTCCATTCTATGGTTGGGTAGTTAAAGTAGCCCAGGATCAGGGTAGAGGGTTGAATCTTGATGGATTTAAGTAAGCCCAGATAGGTGAAGTGGACATCCTGAGTCATGTTGGGGGTCTGTACCTAGCTATGATTTGAATAGGTGTCTTGTCAACAGTTAACTGCACTTGGAGTGTCTCCTGTGCATCATACTGTTTGACCAGCCTGAAGGTGTGTACGTCTTTGATAAATATTGAAACTCTACCTCCATTGACTTTTTTGCCCTCCATTTGGAGTCTAAAAGTATGGTAGGATGAGTAACCTGGTAAGGCTGGGATGCTGTCCGCAGCTTTGAACCAGGTTTGTCGGCATCCTCCAGGGTGAGGAATGCTTGCAATAAGTGTAGATTCATGCTAAAACTCCTAGCGTTTAGCAGCATGACCTTTAAATTTCATCTAGAAGAATTTTTCACATTTTTAATTTTGTCATTATGACTTTGCCTAAAAAAGGCACTATGGGAGAGGCAGGAGCCTTTGCCAGAAGCCTGAAACCTAGGGGAAACAGATGAAGGCCATTTCTGGCAAAGCATCATGGTCTATCAATCATGTCCTCTCAGGCTGTCAGATACTGGATCCCACTGGAATGACACAAGAAACTAAGCCAATTGTTTAAGTCAATCATTTTCTGTTTCTATTGAGGCATCATTCTGGGTGATGGTAGGATGCTGCTTATGGCTAGGGACATCTCATGCACACCTTACTTTCTTTTATTTAGCCAAACATATCTGCTTTCCTTACATCCTTCACCTTGTATTCACATGCACTCCACTATACTTTTTTGCATCTTACTCTACTTTACCATCACAATACAATCACCACCTCAAACTATTTTACATTAACTCCAGGCTTACCACCTTCTCTTCTGCTATACAAACTAGCATTGCACCATCATTTTACTACTGACCAATCATATATCTCCCACCCATCATTATCACAAACTTCAAGATAAAACACCTAACCACATTATCAAAGCCCACTCCAAAGTCAAAACATTTCCAACCTTACCTTCAGCTGCACACATCACATGATAACAATCTTTATTTACACCTGGTACTACATTCAAACACATAAATTCCACTGTTACTATTTTTAAACCCAGTATCACAGTTGACATGCTCTTCCTAATTTGCCTACCATCTTTACTCTTAATTCTCAATCTCACTACAGCTATAACTTCACATACCCCCACACACCAATACACATCAACAACCTCCTCTGACCCTCTCCCCAATATACAACACAGCTTCTCACATATCCCCTTCTAGCTTTTCCCCTATACCCTCTGTGAAGACTGGTAGAGAAGGGTGAAGGCTGCCAGCCTAGTCAAATAGAATTTGATACATAATTCTGGCATTTGTAAATATAAATGTAAAATACAGGCTTGTGTCTTAAATGTAAAGAAATGCTGTTTCAACAATGTGGCAACATTGCCATCTGCTGTAAGGAAAACTAAGTCAAGCATTTCAAATCTTTCCTTTGAAATTAAAATTATTTCATCACTGCCTTTGATGTTTTACAAGTCAGCTCCAGGCCGGCTAGAGGAAGGCTTCCTGCCTATTGTTTTAAGGCTAAAGTTAATGATCAGAATTTACATGTGGAATGTCCTTTATTGCTCTAGGTGTAAAAGAATGTAAATGTAGTTTCTTTGTGGCCTGGTTACCAGGAAAGTGTAAACAAATTATGTAATGTTTTATCAGAACTGCAGTTTCAATTTAAACAGTGAGAACCAGATATTAATGAGCATTTTTGTCTTGATTATCCAACTCTCAGCACTCTGCCTGTTGTCTTAAGTAAGTTACTTTAGAAGTATGTTTTCTTGTAGAAATAGCAAGGACTATAAAGATTAAACTAACTGTTTTTCTGTTATGTCAGAACTGTACTACAGAATTATTTTAAGTTTCTGTGTAATCTCTGAACTCTTGAATAGCATTGTGGTGTAGTAGTATTGCCTTGTGTTTTTAGTATTTATTGTTAAATATTTTTAAACCCTTCTCAACTGTGGCTGGTTTATGTACAGATAAGTTAATCTCTAGAGTACATTGCATATTTAAAAAAAAACTTATAACTAAAAACAAAAAGCCTGTGATAAATCCAATGCCTGAAATTACGGACACAATGAATTAGCGCTTTCATTCACATTTATTTTCTCGTGAACTTCTTCAGAAATATTAAACCATCCACTCACATACAATATATACATATTAAATAAATCACATGTTCAATGATGTCATCAATTATAAAATTCTTTAAAGATGTATAAAATAATTAATAAATGTCCCTATTTTAAATATATGTTCAATGAAAAATACATACATATATTGTAAACTTAGAGAAGTATACTTGTATATACTAATATATGTATTTTTGAATATAAAAATACATTGTTAATGTTGACCAAAAATTAAAAAAACACTTCATGTTAATAGACTCATTTAAACCAGGGGCAAAATCAGCTCCCAGATGCAACTGCCAAAGAGACTCTTTGCATTCTAGGAGAACTTTGATGTCACCCATAAAAGCCCCTGGAGAAATAAAATCTAAAACTGAAAAAGTGAATTTTTTGAAATTAGTACAAACTAAAGAATGTTTAGCCAGTGCATTGGCTAAATCTTCCTTCTTTATTGCTAAAAGATTTTTATTGAGTTTACTGTCTAAGCACTCCTATAGCTTTAGCCCTGGGCTATACTACCAATTGGATAATAATATTGCACAGTAATAATTGGAACCCTTTTAAGGGCCTTTGGTTAGCTGATAAATATTAGCTGGTGATGGCAGTAATTACTACCGTATAGTCTGGGTATAGGGGCACAGCTGGAGAATCTGTGTCAGCCTTTCCAAGGAGTGTCTGTGAAGTTGTATAAATACTTATCTCAACGTGTGTGTGTGTGTGTGTGTCAACTACTTGGGCAGGGACACGAAGCACTGGTTGGACAGAGAGGGTACTGGAGGTTAGCTTGCCAGCTAGGCTGAGATCTGGACCCTATAGCTGTGCCAGTGGGGAGTCTAATTGGGGACCTGGATAGCAAGGGAGCAACCAGCCCCAGACTGACTGTGATCTCTGTGTGCACTTAAGGGAAATTGTACTTTACTGTGTGTATTTGTTATCCTTTCCTCTTATATGAGATGCCCTCTCTGGTGTTAGTGGTGATGACTGAGGCTCCTTTATTGCTGGGCCAGGGCACAGGCATCACATTCTCCCATTTTATTCAAGCCATAAACTGGCCTCCTCACCTCCTATGAAACCACACTTGACACCAGTACCCTCACCTAGGAATAAAAAACACTTCCCATGGTATGCCTTCCTCATTACATGTCTACTCAAATGTGGAGACATACATCTTAACCCTGGCCCACCCTCTAATCCTAACCACAAGAGTACCCCAAAGATTTAAACATACTTACACTTAACCTTAGAAGTATATGTAATAAAATAGCCCTGCTGCATGCCTGGATTGATCAAAATAAACCTGACATACTGGCCCTTACTGAAACATGGCTACATCCCAATGTAAAAGACTCAGAAATAACACCTCCAAACTTTGCAATAACCAGAAGAGATAGATCTAAAAAAAGGGGGGGAGGGATAGCACTTCTATATCCCTCTACACTCAACATCACACCCTACACCAGTAATATACCCATCTTTTCCAATGCTGAGGTACTAATCTCCTTTTTGAACCTCAATATATCAAAAAAAAATTGCATAACAGTAATATATATCCCACCAGGTAACAATATACCAGTGTTGGAAAATATTTTATCCTGGACGTCCCAAACAATAAACCTTGAAACAATAATCTTAGGAGACGTAAATATAGATTGGCAAACCATAGCTTCCAACTCTCCCACAAATAGTATAAATCTTTATGCTTTTTCTCAGCTTATCAATGCTCCAACAAGATACAGCAAAGATCTTACCTGCCAATCCACCTTAGACTGGATTCTAGTATCCCACCCTAATTACCCCTCTTCTGGTACACTGTCACTCCCTGAGCGATCATCTGCCAGATTACTCCCTTAGAACAAACTCCCAACAGCTAAGAGTACACACTATAAAATCAGTTGGGAACTCAACTAATTTTTGTCAGCATAAATTCAACAATTTCCTACAGGAAATAGAATGGACACCCCTGAAACAAATACCCCTTAATGATGCTGTACTATACTTTAGTAACACCTTCCTTCACATACTTAATACACCAGCTCCCAAACTACCCCTTAATGCTGCTGTACTATACTTTAATAACACCTTCCTTCACATACTTAATACACCAGCTCCCATTCGTATGAAAAGAATCAAAAAGAACTCGGCACCATGGCTCTCTAAGGAATGTAAACACCTGATGAAGCACCATGGCTCTCTAAGGAATGTAAACACCTGATGAAGCACCATGGCTCTCTAAGGAATGTAAACACCTGATGAAGCAAAGGGACCCAGCCTGGTCAGCACCATGGGTCTCTAAGGAATGTAAGCACCTGATGAAGCAAAGGGACCGAGCCTGGTCAACCTGGAAACAAAACACAAATGAACAAAATCATGTTCATTTCAAAACACGACGTAACAAAGTGACAAACCTAATCAAAAGAGATGAGAAGTCATACTATTCCCAGCTTCAACCCCAGCATAAAATCAACCCCAGTAAGTTTTGGCACTCCATATCTTCTCTACTTAACCCTGGAAGAAATGGAGAGCACACCCTATCACCTGATACCCCTCCAACACAAATAGCCAAAAACTTTAACAAGGACTTCATAAAATCAATTTCAGCCCTACTAACACCCCTAATTCTGGCCCTCCCCCCTGCAACCTATTCAGACACCGACCCCAGGCCATCAACTACTTCTAACCCTGTCATAACTAACCCCCAAACTCAACATAATGTCATACAAACCCCATTATCATTTCAGCCTATACCCACTAACACCTTTAAGAAACTGCTACAAAAACTAAAACCCTGCCCTACTTCAGCTGACAATCTCCCCCCGTACTACCTAAAACTGGCTGCTAACTCAGTCACCTACCCAATCAGTATCCTTATAAATAGGTCTTTATCCAAATCAGAAGTACCTACTATATGGAAACAATTTCACATCACCCCCATCCACAAAGGAGGCAACTCTTTTGATCCATTCAGTTTCCATCCTATATCCATCTTGTCACCCATATCCAGAATTCTAGAGAGAGGTATCCATCAGCAGGTAATGCAATATCTAGTGCAAAACAATCTTTTAACCAAAACCCAACATGGGTTCCAACCTAGCCACAGCACAGCTACAGCCCTATTATCTTTTACAGACACTGTGAACAAGGCCAGAGATGCAGGATGCTATATAGCCTCAGTATTCCTTGATCTCTCCAAGGTCTTTGACACAGTGTCTCACCCCTTACTTTTGAACACACTGCCTAACATAGGCTTCTCACATAACAAACACAGTAAAATGGTTTCAGAGCTACCTCTAGGATTGTAAACAAACAGTAAAATGTCCCAGCAAACTCTCACCATTTCTCCACAACCCTGTTGGAGTCCCCCAAGGCTCCATCCTAGGACCCCTACTCTTCAACATTTTCACAAACAACCTTCACACTGCCTCCCACCCTGGGACCCTCATTAAATACGCTGATTATTCTACCATAATCTGCACTGCTCAATCACTACCAGAACTACTCTCAAAAACTCAACAGTCCTTTACAGCAGTAGAATCCTGGCTAAGAAATCCCCAACTCTTTCTTAATCCAAAAAAGACAAAACTAGTATTTTTTTCATCCCAAAAACACCTCCCCTGTCACTGATCATTTCAACATCCTTGCATCTGACAACACTGTCATAAAAATAGTGCAGGAAACCAAACATTTAGGTGTTATCATTGACAATAAACTTTCAGTTGACCCCTATATACAGAAAAATATAAAGAAAACTCATCAAAAACTGGGACTCATATAGAAACAAACATTTCTTTAATGCAGCAACCAAAACTACCCTTGCAAAAACATTTCCACTTCTCTCTCTTCTTTATGGTGCCCCTATCCTAACTAACTTATAAATGTCTACCCTAAGCAAGATGGAACAGTGCTACAACAAAGTTGCAAAGTTTGCCACAAAATCTAAATATCACACACACACCACTGTAAACTACTCCTAGAATTAAACAGGCATGAACTACCCAACCAGCTTGCCTTTATTCAGCTAGCTGTCCACCTTGCACAACCTTATTTTCAAGCCTACTGCCTGTCCTGCACTAACCAATCTAGTCACACCTTACACACCAAATCGATCCCTATGATCAGAAGACAAAAATCTTTTAGCTATCTCAAAACCTACAAGAAAACCTGGTCACTCTCTGTATTCATACTCTGTCTCTATACTTTGGAATTCACGACCTGTAGCTACCAGGTCTATGCCTGGCCTAAGCCATTTCAAAGCCTCTTTAAAAAATCATCTCAAAAATACACGGCTCTGCTCCTGCATAAAGGCTGCCTAATGCTCAGGTCTTTCTCTTCTATCACATTTCAATCCCTCACAGATTGCAAGATCCTAAAACTCTTCTAACACCTTCTCGGCTTCTATACCATTACCTTAAGCTACTGCTCAGGCTTTATTGCTTCTTTTCTTCTTAACTCTCTCTCACTATCTATCTGCATCACTAACTTTCTGGCTGCTATTTTCCTAACTGAAACTTACATTCCATTTTGCATGTACTACAACAGACAATGTCACACATTTTTGCACTACCAACGTACTTTTTTTTTTGACACTATCTACATCGTGTATGATGAGAGTGACTATTATCGTCTGTAATGTTTTAACTGTATAGAATGCTCTAGATGTGTAGTAATATATTACAACATCTTGTAGCAGTTTGTTCTTTCAACTTATTTTTTGTATAGTATTTCTAATGTAATATTCATTGTATTGGATGATACTGTATTTGTATTGTACTGTATGTGGAGCTATTCTCCCTGGGCCTCTGCTGAAAACGGGCTCTGTAGATCCAGTCAGACCACCCCAGTAAACAAATGTCAAATAAATAAAAAATAAAAATAAATACCTGCCTGGGACACATATTCAGTGAGCTCAATCATATCTCTCTTCATATAGTCCAGAGAGGTATGTCTCAAGACATTCACACTAACATGGACTATGACAAAGTCATAACAGTACATGTTGTTAAGTGACTTGAGTGCTTGTGTGATATGGTGGATTCTAGCACCTGGTAACCAACTTACAGTGATTTTCTCCTTGTCTAGCCTGGTGAGGGACACATCTGTGTGTCTCATGATAGAGTCTCCGATGACTAGTATGTTGGGTTTGTGGCTGAGCCTTAGAGGCTGTGAGACATGGGACACATCTGCGTGTCTCACGATAGAGTCTCCGATGACTAGTATGTTGGGTTTGTGGCTGTGAGACACGGGACACATCTGCGTGTCGCACGATAGAGTCTCCGATGACTAGTATGTTGGGTTTGTGGCTGAGCTTTAGAGGCTGTGAGACACGGGACACATCTGTGTGTATCACAATAGAGTCTCCTATGACTAGTATGTTGGGTTTGTGGCTGAGCCTTAGAGGCTGTGAGACACAGGACACATCTATGTGTCTCAAGATAGAATCTCCTATGACTATTATGTTGGGTTTGTGGCTGAGCCTTAAAGGCTGTGAGACACGGGACACATCTGTGTGTCTAACGATAGAGTCTCTGATGACTAGTATGTTGGGTTTGTGGCTGAGCCTTAGAGGCTGTGAGACATGGGACACATCTGTGTGTCTCAAGATAGAGTCTCTGATGACTAGTATGTTGGGTTTGTGGCTGAGCCTTAGAGGCTGTGAGACACAGGACACATCTGTGTGTCCCACGATAGAGTCTCCAATGACTAGTATGTTGGGTTTGTGGCTGAGTCTTATAGGCTGTGAGACACTGGATACATCTGTGTGTCTCACGATAGAGTCTCCTATGACTAGTATGTTGGGTTTGTGGCTGAGCCTTAGAGGCTGTGAGACACGGGACACATTGGTGTGTCTCACAATAGAGTCTCCTATAACTAGTATGTTGGGTTTGTGGCTGAGCCTTAGAGGCTGTGAGACACGGGACACATTGGTGTGTCTCACAATAGATTCTCCTATAAATAGTATGTTGGGTTTGTGGCTGAGCCTTAGAGGCTGTGAGACACAGGACACATCTGTGTGTCTTATGATAGAGTTTCCGATGACTAGTATGTTAGGTTTGTGGCTGAGCCTTAGAGGCTGTGAGACACAGGACACAACTGTGTGTCTTACGATATAGTCTCCAATGACTACTATGTTGGGTTTGTGACTAAGCCTTAGAGGCTGTGAGACACGGGACACATCTGTGTGTCTCATGATAGAGTCTCCTATGACTAGTATGTTGGGTTTGTGGCTGAGCCTTAGAGGCTGTGAGACACGGAACACAGCTGTGTGTCTCACGATAGAGTCTCCTATGACTAGTATGTTGGGTTTGTGGCTAAGTCTTATAGGCTGTGAGACATGGGACACATCTGTGTGTCTCACAATAGATTCTCTGATGACTACTATGTTGGGTTTGTGGCTGAGCCTTAGAGGCTGTAAGACACAGGACACATCTGTGTGTCTCAGGATAGAGTCTCCTATGACTAGTATGTTGGGTTTGTGGCTGAGCCTTAGAGGCTGTGAGACATGGGACACATCTGTGTACCTTATGATAGAGTCTCCGATGACTACTATGTTGGGTTTATGGCTGAGCCTTAGTGGCTGTGAGACACGGGACACATCTGTGTATCTCATGATAGAGTCTCCTATGACTACTATGTTGGGTTTGTGGCTGAGCCTTAGTGGCTGTGAGACACGGGACACATCTGTGTGTCTCACAACAGAGTCTCCTGTGACTAGTATGTTGGGTTTGTGGCTGAGCCTTAGAGGCTGTGAGACATGGGACACATCTATTTGTCTCACGATAGAGTCTCCTGTGACTAGTATGTTGGGTTTGTGGCTGAGCCTTCGAGGCTGTGAGACACGGGACACAGCTGTGTGTCTCACGGTAGAGTTTCCTATAATTAGTATGTTGGGTTTGTGGCTGAGCCTTAGAGGCTGTGAGATATGGGACACATCTGTGTGTCTCACAATATAGTCTCCGATGACTAGTATGTTGGGTTTGTGGCTGAGCCTTAGAGGCTGTGAGACACGGGACACATCTATGTGTCTCATGATAGAGTCTCCAATGACTAGTATGTTGTGTTTGTGGCTGAGCCTTAGAGGCTGTGAGACATGGGACACATCTGTGTGTCTCACCATAGACTAGTATGTTGGGTTTGTGGCTGAGCCTTAGAGGCTGTAAGACACGGGACACATCTGTGTGTCTCATGATAGAGTCTCCTATAAGTAGTATGTTGGGTTTGTGGCTGAGCCTTAGAGGCTGTGAGATATGGGACACATCTGTGTGTCTCACGATAGATTATCTGATGACTAGTATGTTGGGTTTCTGGCTAAGCCTTAGAGGCTGCGAGACATGGGACACATCTGTGTGTCTCACGATAGAGTCTCCAATGACTAGTATGTTGGGTTTGTGGCTGAACCTTAGAGGCTGTGAGACACGGGACACATCTGTGTGTCTCACGATAGTGTCTCCTATGACTAGTATGTTGGGTTTGAGGCTGAGCCTCAGAGGCTGGGAGACACGGGACACATCTGTGTGTCTCACGATAGAGTCTACGATGACTAGTATGTTGGGTTTGTGACTGAGTCTTAGAGGCTGTGAGACACGGGACACATCTGCGTGTCTCACGATAGAGTCTCCGATGACTAGTATGTTGGGCTTGTGGTTGAGCCTTAGAGGCTGTGAGACACAGGACACATCTATGTGTCTCATGATAGAGTCACCGATGATTAGTATGTTGGTTTGTGGCTGAGCCTTAGAGGCTGGGAGACATGGCACACATCTGTGTGTCTCACGATAGTGTCTCCTATGACTAGTATGTTAGGTTTGAGGCTGAGCCGAGGCTGGGAGACACGGGACACATCTGTGTGTCTCACGATAGTGTCTCCTATGACTAGTATGTTGCATTTGTGAATGAGCCTTAGAGGCTGTGAGACACGGGACACATCTGTGTGTCTCACGATAGAGTCTACAATGACTAGTATGTTGAGTTTGTGACTGAGCCTTAGAGGCTGTGAGACACAGGCCTGTGTACTATTTGTGATGCTTGGTGCTGTGCATTGTGATCTGCGTGTGTGTTTTTGCCTCGGAGGTCTCTTTTGTTTAGATATGTTTTTGTTAAGAACCTCCACATATGTAGGAGTGTGTTGTCCAGATGTGGTTGGTGTTAGAGGTGTGGTGTTTGCAGTGTTTGTGCAGACAATCTTCTCAGAGCCAGATGTACTAGCTTGTGATTGAAACAACAAGGATTATAGGTTCTTAATGTAATTGCATCTCTCACAAATTGTGTTCCTAGGTGGTAGAAAAACAGGGTTGTCTGTGTACATGAGGTATTTGCTACACTGTCTCAGGATGCCCATATCAACCAGACTAGCAAAAACCATAGGAAATTGTCCATCCATGGGTGTTAGAATTTGTGGAAGAGAGGTCAGGAATAGTAGAGTGGGTACTATCTGAGGAGACTACCTATAGGTGTGAGTCAGGCTGGATAAAATCAATACAGTAGCTGCAAGGGAGGGCCTCACTTACACAGGAGTGCTGGTAAGGGAACAAATGCAGCTGAGATACTTCACAAAGGCTTATCATTTGTCAAGTCTGTATTTGAGAATTTATATATCTTATTACTGTTTAAAACTTGTTCTTTGGAGATTTTCTCCCCGGGCCTCTGCTAAAAAAGGGCGCAAGCTCAGACAGACTAACCCAGTCAACAAATGTCAAATAAATAATAAACAAAACAGAACAGCAGTGGTGCACAATATGCAAACAGGTGCAAACCCATGCAAATGTGGGGTTTAAATGCCACAAAAACGAAAGTAAAATATTAACACAGGAATTGACCAATCAACCCTTGTCCCTGACCTCTTAGCTAAACATCATATGCCAAACCAGTTCCAACCAGTTCACTTACTCCCACTAAGTGCAGGCAGGCCCTGGCCAACATAAGATGGTGTAGCAGGAAACACAGGAATCACACAAACAGATCTGGATACAACAAAACCTGTAACCAGAATATGCTAAAGATATTTAAAGTCTGTTTAAGTCGATTTATCATAGGAGAACAGATACACACTTAAATATAACAGTAGCAAACAAGAGCAAACTGATTTAAGCAGATTAACCAAGTAACCAAAAAAAATCTCAAAACTGAGCCATGTTCCAGCACCCTTCAGTCAGACAAGTTCTAACTGCACACTCCTGCCACTAGGGTGCAGGGGAAACCTCTCCAACAAAAGAAGGTCTGGTTTAGAAGGATGTAAGCTACCTCTCCTGTCATAAGAAGTGTAGACCACATGTAAAATAACTAGCCTGAAGCCCAAGTTCTTAAACCAAAAGGCTTAGAATAACAGTTGGAATTTAATCAGGCTACTAACAAGCAGTAATAATTGCAGCAGAATAAATGCAATTTCCCAGATCATCTGTAACTTTAGAGGCTTGAGCATGCAGTACCTTATAATCAACAGATGAGTTCTGTACCCTGACGGTTTCCTAACCACACTCAGCACCGGTGCATGAACATATTGTGTACAATGCAACACAACATGGCTGTCATTATTACTAGTCTTTGTCCATATCGTAGTGTTCAATTTATTGATCACATTGTATCTAATAATTTCATATGATACAATAATATAATGATATAATAATATGATGATCATATTCATTTAATCTCTTTTGCTACAACCCAACTGCAATTTAAATTAGTATTTGGTAATGACAGCAGCTTAGCTGTTTTAATCATTTGCTTGTAGCTGAAGGATGGATAAACTATAATTTAAATAAATGCAGAAAAGACAACTGACTATCTAAAACCACGGAGCTTCTCTGAGCCTACCCATCTGAATCTGAATAAGGTTCCTCACCCCAATCACCTGCTGCAAAAGTCCTTCTAAATCATTAAACAAGTCAGATTGTCAGGTGCCATAACACAGGTCACTAAAGGCTGAAAAGGAAATATTTTACTGAAAAATGAGAACAGAAGGAAAGAACCTACAGATGAGTGTGGGAGGGTAGGTTTTTACAGAGAGAGGTGGATGGGCATGTAGAACAGCCTCTCAAAGGGAGTACTGGAATGACAGTAAGATCTAAGTTAAGACTGCAGGGGTTAACATTAGTTAGTTATAATGGGAGACTAGAAGATTTGAACTAGTCGTACAGAGGATTGCAAGTTTCAGCAAGGTGGGGTAGGTAAAACACTATTATCAGAGTTTGTGTGATAATCAGGGTTATTTTATAATTTTATATATGACAGAAAACATGCACTGACAGTTGCAGGCCGCAGCCAACATAGATCTGTGCCTGTTAACTCCACATGACACAGCTTGTACACATCCTACAGCCATATAAGCTCTTCTGAAAAAATGAAGCTCTCATTACGGTGAGTCTCTGCCTCCAGCCTTCATGTGTGACTCACATGGAACCCATTTCTTGCTCATCAGATATGCCCCTTTACTCCGTATCACATGCTCTCACTTGCCCCATAATCTTGTGCCACATCTATAGATGTTCCCTTCTTTATTTTTCACCTATTCCAGCTCTGAAGCTAATCTTATTTTATCAGTTTTATTCTTTCATGCTGTAGTTACACTCAGCTGTTTGCCCTCTGAGTTGTGTGGTATGCCCTGGATTTTTTTTCTGTACTAGTAATGTTTTTAAAGTGTCAGTTGTCTGGCAGACTGGCAACAGCTGTTTGTCTCTTTGTCTGCAAATGACTTTTCTCTGTCCTGAACTTTGCATGTTATTGCTGAATCATAATGTTCTTTTTATAGTTTAGATATGCACCACCTTGTTATAATGCTATATTTACTGTATAAATACACCTGCGCTCTCCTGGGTTTTGAATGAAAATAGGAATAATTATATGTATCCTGCTCACCCAGTTACTACACTTAGGTAAATAAGTTACAAGTCCTGGTGAATGGCTAGCAGCTGGGGGTTTTCATACTTATTTCTTATAGTTCCTTGATTCATCTTTACAGTAATCTCTTTTTTTTTCCCAGAATAATCAGTGAGGTTGTTAAAACAGCACATTTTTCTGGTTAAATAAAAACATGTCTCGTCAGATGCCCTGAAAAAAATAACTTCATTATTATGTTCATTGTGCAGCTGATGCTTTAAGACATTTCTAGAACTATGACCTTGCTGCAAGCAGGTGAAAATAACAGATCTTTGTAGTAATCTAAAAACGTCCACCTGAAGGCAAGGATGCAAATCACACAGTACACATGACGTAAACAATGACAGTGAATCGAGAAAGATGGAGACAAGTGACACGACATCCCGACCCCATGTAGAAAAATGGGACAAAGGGGGTTGGTGGTGATGATGATGACTAATGCAGAGTGTGACAAAGAATGGTATGATGTGGTCAGTGCTGTGCTATAGGTAACTGTGCCTCACAAACACAGCTAGAGTTAATAATAATATCTGAGTGCACTGCATGCTGAGCATATAAGTGTCATAGTGTCATTCAGTGCCATGCTATAGGTAAGTGTGCCTCACAAACACAGCTAGAGTTAATAATAATACCTGAGTGCACTGCATAATCAGCATATAAGTGTCATAGTGTCATTCAGTGCCATGCTATAGGTAAGTGTGCCTCACAAACACAGCTAGAGTTAATAATAATACCGGAGTGCACTGCATAATCAGCATATAAGTGTCATAGTGTCATTCAGTGCAATGCTATAGGTAAGTGTGCCTCACAAACACAGCTAGAGTTAATAATAATACCTGAGTGCACTGCATGCTGAGCATATAAGTGTCATAGTGTCATTCAGTGCCATGCTATAGGTAAGTGTGCCTCACAAACACAGCTAGAGTTAATAATAATACCTGAGTGCACTGCATGCTGAGCATATAAGTGTCATAGTGTCATTCAGTGTCATGCTATAGGTAAGTGTGCCTCACAAACACAGCTAGAGTTAATAATAATACCTGAGTGCACTGCATGCTGAGCATATAAGTGTCATAGTGTCATTCAGTGCCATGCTATAGGTAAGTGTGCCTCACAAACACAGCTAGAGTTAATAATAATACCTGAGTGCACTGCATAATCAGCATACAAGTGTCATAGTGTCATTCAGCGCCATGCTATAGGTAAGTGTGCCTCACAAACACAGCTAGAGTTAATAATAATACCTGAGTGCACTGCATGCTGAACATATAAGTGTCATAGTGTCATTCAGTGCCATGCTATAGGTAAGTGTGCCTCACAAACACAGGTAGAGTTAATAAAATACCTGAGTGCACTGCATACTCAGCATATAACTCTCATAGTGTCATTCAGTGCCATGCTATAGGTAAGTGTGCCTCACAAACACAGCTAGAGTTAATAATACACCTGAGCACACTGCCTGCTGAAAATATGAGAATCAGTCACTGCTGTTCCATAGGTAATTATACTACGCAAACATAGGTAGAGTTAATGATAACACCTGTGCACATTGCAAGAAAATTAAAGTTTTGGAATGGCCCAGCCACAGCCCAGACTTAAATCCAATAGAAAATCTGTGGGGTGACCTGAAGACAGTTGTGCACACGAGATCCCCTTGCAATCTGACAGATTTGGAGCACTTTTGCAAGGAAGAGTGGGCAAATATGGCCAAGTCAAGATGTGCCATACTGACAGACTCCTACCCAAGAAGACTGAATGTTGTAATTAAATCAAAAAGTACTTCAACAAAGTATCAATTTAAGGGTGTGCACACTTATGCAACCAGCTTATTGTACATTTTTTTTTATTTATTTATTTTTCCACTAACAGATTTGTTTGTTTTTCAACTGAATTGTACAGGTTAAAGGTCACATTAAAGGTGGGAAAAGTTTTGAAATAATTTATTGTGGTCTCATTTTTTATATCACAAAAATCTGACATTTTAATAGGGGTGTGTAAACTTTTTATATTCACTGTATATATATATATATATATATATATATATATATATATATATATGAGTGTCGGTCAGTGAGGCAAACCAGGAATGCTAGGGGAACAAGGAAACCCAGGTCAGCAGCACAGCCATATAACATACAGTGCATGGTGGCACCACTGTTCACACTGCAGTGAAAAAAGGAAACCAGCACCACTCTGCATGAGGAAAAAGAAAGAAACATTAGGCATTAAGTTATAAGTAATACTAACACAACTCTAGAACTGTGGCTATGACAACAAAATGTAATGTGAACAGCAACATGCAAACAAACAACAAAAACACTAATTCACTTACTAGTGAAATTATTGGGCTCCCTATTACGCTGTCACAGACACAGGTTGTCGAATGAGTCTTTGTCGAACTGAAAAGCACGAAAAGGCAAAATAGCGAAGCTGCTTTCCAGCGAATTCTTTCCCTACTTTTCCGTTTTCGGCACTGTAGTGTGATCTCGGAGTTGGTATATTTAAGTAGGGGGGGGGGCACAGTTTTTTTTGTTTTTGTTTCGGAACAGCGATTTTTTTCCATTGGAAAAAATTGCTGTTCTGAGGTTTCAACATTGTAAGCTTTTGCTTACATGGGGTCGATTCTGTGTCGTTCGCTCTTCTGAGTGTGCGATATCATAATATAGACCCAAATTATTGTAATAATAACAATACTCTATGGCTCAGTGAAACAAAAAAGCAAAACTAATTTTTCAAAAAGTCATAAACCAACCAGGGGAAACAAACTATACACTGCTGGGCACATGTAGTGAGTGAATATCATCCAGTGTAAACGTTACCAAGATAAGGCTTATCGACTGCCATGTATCATCATAGGACAGTCCGGAGAACAGCAGTGATGTCCTAAGGGAAAAAACATGGAAATAGCAAAGTTATTATTATTATTATTATTATTATTATTATATGGAAAATGCTATTCAATATCAATATTTTAATGAGAGTTTATCAACAAAAATACAAACCATCACAGTTTTGGCCATACACATTTCTACCAACTTATAAAGCACAATATATGTCCATTTTACTATCTCCATTATTATTTGCTATACAAGTTTAATACAACCAAACATTAGGGTCTTAATAGGAGAAATGCTATGGAGTATTTATTCTAATGGTGTTATTAATAAATGTATTTATTAATTCATATTTCTTTGTTTACTGGGAAAGCCTTACTAGCCAAGATTCATTTTCAGTTAAGGCCCAAGGAGAAAACCTTTAGTAAATGACATTTACATTTACAATTTCACTACATGTGATAAACTAGGAGTACACTTACAGTTTGTCTTTTCAGCTTTTCCTGGTTAGGGGTCTCCACAGCGGAACTCCGGTCCGCTAATGATTGGCAGTAGATTTTTATAGTGCCGAGTTGCCAGCCCGATGCCCAACCTTCAGTGAAGGCACGCCCATTCACGCATGTCTTTCGGAGGCCACTTGACTGGGATGAGGTCATGCAGACTCCACACAGAAGGCACTCCAGCCAAGAATCGAACAGAAGAACCTCTTGCTGTGATAAACTAGGAGTACATTTACAGTAAAACTTGGATTATACAGAAGTAACAATGTTAAAAGTACATTTCAGTAAGGAAAAACTATTTTTGGCAGCCCTTCAACAGCTCAGCTTACAGTGTACAAAGTGTATTGTATCACAGACAAATACATACAAAGTGAAAAATGGAGGTTTGATGTAGGCAAGAGGGGAAAAGGGGGGTTAGTGAAGAGAGGATGCTATGCTATTGCTTAAGAGTAAAGCAAAATATGGAGTTTGATGTAAGCAAACAGGAAAAGGGGGTCAGTGAGGAGGAAAAGATATAATAATGTGTAAGAGTTAAAAAGAAATATGGGTTATGATGCAAGTAAAATAAGGAATGGAATTAGTGTGGAGAGAGAGAGAGAGAGAAGCTGGGTGGCACAGTGGTGCAGCAGTTAACATTGTCGCCTCACAGCCAGAGGTCCTCTGGTTCAATTCTCAGCTGGGGTGCCTTCTGTGCTGAGTCAGCATTTCCTCCCTGCATTCGTGTGAGTTTCTTCTGGGTACTCTGGTTTCCTCCCACATTCCAAAGACATGCATCTGGAGCATTTCTCCCTGGGACTCTGCTGAAAATAGGCTCTGTCCTAGTCAGACTTTCCTGGTCAACAAATGTTAAATAAATGAAAAATAAATAAATAAAGATTTTGCATGAGGGTTAAAGTCTTGTAGAGGATGATTTCTAGATACAGTGCAGATAAGGGTTAGTTATTGATGGTGAAGTAGGTGGAACACGAGAGAAAATTTGATATGGCAGATGATTGTAAGTGTGCAGAAATTGTGATGGTACTTCAACTAAGGAAGAAAACATGAAAGATACGTGGGAAGTGCAGTAAGAGGTGAAAATGAGGGAAGCCTCACTCAGGTGAAGAACATGAGCACAAGGAGGGCTGGTTGAGATGTTGTGACATAACATGGATTACGGTGTCTTATTTTACTTAAATGGACCTCAATGGTTAATTAATTAAAATTTAAGGACCTTTTTGATATATAAACTGGTTTTGTGGTATATTTAACACCCACTGGAGACAGAACTCCAGGTCTGCTGTACTTTATTTATAAAGAAGTACGTGGTTAGAATGAAAATAATGTTAGTTCGGTAGCAGATATAAAATCTCTAAAACAAAAACATAAACATGTTTTATGGTTCTTGATTGACAGCCACTAAAAGCTTCATGTAATATCAAACAAAGTTCATGTAATCATCCAAACAAATCCACAATTGCCTTTGTATTTCTTTGTGGTCTCTTCCAGTAAACTCTTCAGCTGGTATCCTCTAGTCATCGTTCTTGGCCACAATACCCCCTATCAAATAAAGGGAATTATCCCTTCCAGTCAATTTTCTGTCTGGCAAACACCAACAGTCCTTTCTATGGCCACAATAATCCCTCTTTTCTATGAAGCAATATCAGTGCCACATTCTTCTAAACTTTTGCTTTTAATTACATTTTCATAGGTGTCCTAAATCAGTTGCTGCTGTTGCATTCTGTCTGCTGCTGTATCCTTTACCAGGTCTAGTTAAAAAAAGGGGAAAACCCACTTAACTAGAATCACTTATGATTGAGGCGAAAGCATCAAAACCTTACATACACAAAACTTCACATCAATGAGAATGTTAAGTGGGAGAGGACAAAATACACAAATCAAAGCATGTCAAACCCACCAGAGTGGGGAGCTTCGCCCCACAAGCTCCCCGATGTGGGGGGGGTGCACCCCACACACACCCCTAACTAAATATACGAAATCCGAGATCACACTATAGTGCGGAAAAGGGCAAATTTCCCTGTGATGGCCAAGTGGTGCCTCTCCCAGCTGACGTTTTCGTTGATGTGAAGTTTCGTGCATGTAAGGTTTCAATGCTTTCGTCTCAATCATACGTCATTTGAATTAGTGGGTTTTCATGCTTTCGAAGTAGACCTCCTTTACCATAATGTTTAGGTTATACATAGCAGTGCAAGATTAAATAGTACATTCATTGCAAAGCAGCGTGATTACAACAACACAGCATTTTCATACCCATATTTAACAACTTTCTGACATCCAATATGCCACAATATGTGTTATGATGCAAGAGCAAGGCAGTTAGCATAGGGAATTTAAACTGCTGTACTGTTACTTATCTGCTTCCTGTGCTGAGGGTTCAGGGTTTGATTCCTTTCACCTCTATTTGTCTAGTGTGTGACTCTGAGCAATTCACTTAACCAAGCAGTGGTCCTGGGTCACCCGTGAAAAGGGAAAATTTGTCCAGTGGATTACCCGGTACATAAAGTCAGGCAAAATAAAGGCAGGATAAAATGCTAACATCCATGGTTGTATACCGGCACCAAAACAGGAGGTAACATTCTGTTGAAAGATGCCATTTTAACTGATGGTTTTCTGAAAGAAAAATTCTAAAGCATGTAAAACAAAAACCATAAAAAACACACAAATTGTTTTGCAGGGTGCAATCCTTCTTTCTCTCCTCATGTGGGGGCTTGCCCCCCTATGCCACCCTAAGTTATATATATGAACTCCATGGTTGCATCACAGAGGAAAAAAGAGCAAAAATCCTTCAAAAGTGCACTGCCAGCTCGCACTATTTAACACTTTGTGGTAAAACTTACTGCAACGTTAAATTTGTGAAAAGAAGAAGATTGATGGAAGCAGCACCAATGAAGTATCGGTCTACAGAAACTGATGAGTAATACAGGTAACAGGACATGGTGAGGAATGTACGAAGCATAAATTCAGTGCAACAAAGACCATGCATTGTTATGGACAACAGGAGCATTCAGGGAAAATTGTTTTCTCAAAGAATGAGTCTTTGTCCATCAGTAGCACTGTGTTTATGTTAATAAAGACAATGATCAAGGCTATGAGCTGTTAACAAGCGGCTTTGTACAGTCCAGGGTCTGATTCCTCAGCCTCCATTTGCCAAGTATGTGACTCTGAGCAAAACACATAAGCAGACAGTTTTTGGACACAATTTGGAAACAATGCTAGGCTCTTCAATGGATTCCTGGACCACATGCCTACTACCTAGCAATGAAACTAGGAATCTATGAAAAATCACACCATGAACTCTGCCACAGTAGAAGTTAATATAATACAAACACCATGGCATGGAAGGGAACATCAGTTATGCCTCATAGACCTAGACACAGCTGACCCAACGCATGGAATATCCATCAGTGCCAACAAAAAGATGTAAATGTGAGAAACTCAAACTGGTAGCAAATCCATAAGTTGGGAAAATGAGTCAAAGAAATAATAATGAAAAAACAACGTGGACTGGAAGAGCATTTGTGACTCAGGCATATGTAATGAAGAAACACTAGTAGCACAACGTGCACTGGAAGAGCATTTGTGACTCAGGCATATGTAATGAAGAAACACTAGCAGCACAACGTGGACTGGAAGAGCATTTGTGACTCAGGCATATGTAATGAAGAAACACTAGCAGCACAACGTGGACTGGAAGAGCATTTGTGACTCAGGCATATGTAATGAAGAAACACTAGCAGCACAACGTGCACTGGAAGAGCATTTGTGACTCAGGCATATGTAATGAAGAAACACTAGCAGCACAACGTGCACTGGAAGAGCATTTGTGACTCAGGCATATGTAATGAAGAAACACTAGCAGCACAACGTGGACTGGAAGAGCATTTGTGACTCAGGCATATGTAATGAAGAAACACTAGTAGCACAACGTGCACTGGAAGAGCATTTGTGACTCAGGCATATGTAATGAAGAAACACTAGCAGCACAACGTGCACTGGAAGAGCATTTGTGACTCAGGCATATGTAATGAAGAAACACTAGTAGCACAACGTGCACTGGAAGAGCATTTGTGACTCAGGCATATGTAATGAAGAAACACTAGTAGCACAACGTGCACTGGAAGAGCATTTGTGACTCAGGCATATGTAATGAAGAAACACTAGCAGCACAACGTGCACTGGAAGAGCATTTGTGACTCAGGCATATGTAATGAAGAAACACTAGTAGCATAACGTGGACTGGAAGAGCATTTGTGACTCAGGTATATGTAATGAAGAAACACTAGTAGCACAACGTGGACTGGAAGGGCATTTGTGACTCAGGCATATGTAATGAAGAAACACTAGTAGCACAACGTGGACTGGAAGAGCATTTGTGACTCAGGCGTACGTAATGAAGAAACACTAGTAGCACAACGTGGACTGGAAGAGCATTTGTGACTCAGGCATATGTAATGAAGAAACACTAGTAGCACAACGTGGACTGGAAGAGCATTTGTGACTCAGGCATATGTAATGAAGAAACACTAGTAGCACACCGTGCACTGGAAGAGCATTTGTGACTCAGGCATATGTAATGAAGAAACACTAGTAGCACAACGTGCACTGGAAGAGCATTTGTGACTCAGGCATATGTAATGAAGAAACACTAGTAGCACAACGTGCACTGGAAGAACATTTGTGACTCAGGCATATGTAATGAAGAAACACTAGTAGCACACCGTGCACTGGAAGAGCATTTGTGACTCAGGCATATGTAATGAAGAAACACTAGTAGCACACCGTGCACTGGAAGAGCATTTGTGACTCAGGCATATGTAATGAAGAAACACTAGTAGCACAACGTGCACTGGAAGAGCATTTGTGACTCAGGCATATGTAATGAAGAAACACTAGTAGCACAACGTGCACTGGAAGAGCATTTGTGACTCAGGCATATGTAATGAAGAAACACTAGTAGCACAACGTGCACTGGAAGAGCATTTGTGACTCAGGCATATGTAATGAAGAAACACTAGTAGCACAACGTGCACTGGAAGAGCATTTGTGACTCAGGCATATGTAATGAAGAAACACTAGTAGCACAACGTGCACTGGAAGAGCATTTGTGACTCAGGCATATGTAATGAAGAAACACTAGTAGCACAACGTGCACTGGAAGAGCATTTGTGACTCAGGCATATGTAATGAAGAAACACTAGTAGCACAACGTGCACTGGAAGAGCATTTGTGACTCAGGCATATGTAATGAAGAAACACTAGTAGCACAACGTGCACTGGAAGAGCATTTGTGACTCAGGCATATGTAATGAAGAAACACTAGTAGCACAACGTGCACTGGAAGAGCATTTGTGACTCAGGCATATGTAATGAAGAAACACTAGTAGCACAACGTGCACTGGAAGAGCATTTGTGACTCAGGCATATGTAATGAAGAAACACTAGTAGCACAACGTGGACTGGAAGAGCATTTGTGACTCAGGCATATGTAATGAAGAAACACTAGTAGCACAATGTGCACTGGAAGAGCATTTGTGACTCAGGCATATGTAATGAAGAAACACTAGCAGCACAACGTGGACTGGAAGAGCATTTGTGACTCAGGCATATGTAATGAAGAAACACTAGCAGCACAACGTGCACTGGAAGAGCATTTGTGACTCAGGCATATGTAATGAAGAAACACTAGCAGCACAACGTGCACTGGAAGAGCATTTGTGACTCAGGCATATGTAATGAAGAAACACTAGTAGCACAACGTGCACTGGAAGAGCATTTGTGACTCAGGCATATGTAATGAAGAAACACTAGTAGCACAACGTGCACTGGAAGAGCATTTGTGACTCAGGCATATGTAATGAAGAAACACTAGTAGCACAACGTGCACTGGAAGAGCATTTGTGACTCAGGCATATGTAATGAAGAAACACTAGTAGCACAACGTGCACTGGAAGAGCATTTGTGACTCAGGCATATGTAATGAAGAAACACTAGTAGCACAACGTGCACTGGAAGAGCCTTTGTGACTCAGGCATATGTAATGAAGAAACACTAGCAGCACAACGTGGACTGGAAGAGCATTTGTGACTCAGGCATATGTAATGAAGAAACACTAGTAGCACAACGTGCACTGGAAGAGCATTTGTGACTCAGGCATATGTAATGAAGAAACACTAGCAGCACAACGTGCACTGGAAGAGCATTTGTGACTCAGGCATATGTAATGAAGAAACACTAGTAGCACAACGTGCACTGGAAGAGCATTTCTGACTCAGGCATATGTAATGAAGAAACACTAGCAGCACAACGTGCACTGGAAGAGCATTTGTGACTCAGGCGTATGTAATGAAGAAACACTAGTAGCACAACGTGGACTGGAAGAGCATTTGTGACTCAGGTATATGCAATGAAGAAACACTAGTAGCACAACGTGGACTGGAAGGGCATTTGTGACTCAGGCATATGTAATGAAGAAACACTAGTAGCACAACGTGGACTGGAAGAGCATTTGTGACTCAGGCATATGTAATGAAGAAACACTAGTAGCACAACGTGGACTGGAAGAGCATTTGTGACTCAGGCATATGTAATGAAGAAACACTAGTAGCACACCGTGCACTGGAAGAGCATTTGTGACTCAGGCATATGTAATGAAGAAACACTAGTAGCACAACGTGGACTGGAAGAGCATTTGTGACTCAGGCATATGTAATGAAGAAACACTAGTAGCACAACGTGGACTGGAAGAGCATTTGTGACTCAGGCATATGTAATGAAGAAACACTAGTAGCACAACATGGACTGGAAGAGCATTTGTGACTCAGGCATATGTAATGAAGAAACACTAGTAGCACAACGTGGACTGGAAGAGCATTTGTGACTCAGGCATATGTAATGAAGAAACACTAGTAGCACAACGTGGACTGGAAGAGCATTTGTGACTCAGGCATATGTAATGAAGAAACACTAGTAGCACAATGTACACTGGAAGAGCATTTGTGACTCAGGCATATGTAATGAAGAAACACTAGTAGCAGAATGTGCACTGGAAGAGCATTTGTGACTCAGGCATATGTAATGAAGAAACACTAGTAGCACAATGTGGACTGGAAGAGCATTTGTGACTCAGGCATATGTAATGAAGAAACACTAGTAGCACAACGTGCACTGGAAGAGCATTTGTGACTCAGGCATATGTAATGAAGAAACACTAGTAGCACAACATGCACTGGAAGAGCATTTGTGACTCAGGCATATGTAATGAAGAAACACTAGTAGCACAATGTGCACTGGAAGAGCATTTGTGACTCAGGCATATGTAATGAAGAAATACTAGTAGCACAATGTGCACTGGAAGAGCATTTGTGACTCAGGCATATGTAATGAAGAAACACTAGTAGCACAACGTGCACTGGAAGAGCATTTGTGACTCAGGCATATGTAATGAAGAAACACTAGTAGCACAACGTGCACTGGAACAGCATTTGTGACTCAGGCATATGTAATGAAGAAAAACTAGTAGCACAACGTGCACTGGAAGAGCATTTGTGACTCAGGCATATGTAATGAAGAAACACTAGTAGCACAACGTGCACTGGAAGAGCATTTGTGACTCAGGCATATGTAATGAAGAAACACTAGTAGCACAACGTGCACTGGAAGAGCATTTGTGACTCAGGCATATGTAATGAAAAAACACTAGTAGCACAACGTGCACTGGAAGAGCATTTGTGACTCAGGCATATGTAATGAAGAAACACTAGTAGCACAACGTGCACTGGAAGAGCATTTGTGACTCAGGCATATGTAATGAAGAAACACTAGTAGCACAACGTGCACTGGAAGAGCATTTGTGACTCAGGCATATGTAATGAAGAAACACTAGTAGCACAACGTGCACTGGAAGAGCATTTGTGACTCAGGCATATGTAATGAAGAAACACTAGTAGCACAACGTGCACTGGAAGAGCATTTGTGACTCAGGCATATGTAATGAAGAAACACTAGTAGCATAACGTGCACTGGAAGAGCATTTGTGACTCAGGCATATGTAATGAAGAAACACTAGTAGCACAACGTGCACTGGAAGAGCATTTGTGACTCAGGCATATGTAATGAAGAAACACTAGTAGCACAACGTGCACTGGAAGAGCATTTGTGACTCAGGCATATGTAACGAAGAAACACTAGCAGCACAATGTGCACTGGAAGAGCATTTGTGACTCAGGCATATGTAATGAAGAAACACTAGTAGCACAACGTGCACTGGAAGAGCATTTGTGACTCAGGCATATGTAATGAAGAAACACTAGTAGCACAACGTGCACTGGAAGAGCATTTGTGACTCAGGCATATGTAATGAAGAAACACTAGTAGCACAACGTGCACTGGAAGAGCATTTGTGACTCAGGCATATGTAATGAAGAAACACTAGTAGCACAACGTGCACTGGAAGAGCATTTGTGACTCAGGCATATGTAATGAAGAAGCACTAGTAGCACAACGTGCACTGGAAGAGCATTTGTGACTCAGGCATATGTAATGAAGAAACACTAGTAGCACAACGTGCACTGGAAGAGCATTTGTGACTCAGGCATATGTAATGAAGAAACACTAGTAGCACAATGTGCACTGGAAGAGCATTTGTGACTCAGGCATATGTAATGAAGAAACACTAGTAGCACAACGTGCACTGGAAGAGCATTTGTGACTCAGGCATATGTAATGAAGAAACACTAGTAGCACAATGTGCACTGGAAGAGCATTTGTGACTCAGGCATATGTAATGAAGAAACACTAGTAGCACAACGTGCACTGGAAGAGCATTTGTGACTCAGGCATATGTAATGAAGAAGCACTAGTAGCACAATGTGCACTTTAAGAGCATTTGTGACTCAGGCATATGTAATGGAGAAACACTAGTAGCACAACGTGCACTGGAAGAACATTTGTGACTCAGGCATATGTAATGAAGAAACACTAGTAGCACAATGTGCACTGGAAGAGCATTTGTGACTCAGGCATATGTAATGAAGAAACACTAGTAGCACAACGTGCACTGGAAGAGCATTTGTGACTCAGGCATATGTAATGAAGAAACACTAGTAGCACAACGTGCACTGGAAGAGCATTTGTGACTCAGGCATATGTAATGAAGAAACACTAGTAGCACAACGTGGACTGGAAGAACATTTGTGACTCAGGCATATGTAATGAAGAAACACTAGTAGCACAACGTGCACTGGAAGAGCATTTGTGACTCAGGCATATGTAATGAAGAAACACTAGTAGCACAACGTGCACTGGAAGAGCATTTGTGACTCAGGCATATGTAATGAAGAAACACTAGTAGCACAACGTGGACTGGAAGAGCATTTGTGACTCAGGCATATGGGACACCCTGGCCACAGGCTGACAGACATTTGATATTTCTCTGGAGATTTCTCCCCCAGGCCTCCACTGAAACTGCGCTCTGTCCCAGTCAGACTTTCCTGGTAAACAAATGTTAAATAAATAAAACGAATATTTTGGAGAACATGCACAGCTGTGGGGGAGATGGAGATCCCACAACAAACACATCTCCTTGTGCAACACTAGAGGTGAGCCAATGCACCACCACCCTGAAAACATTGCCCAGATGCCAGGAGAAAAATACAAGTATGGTGGCACAACATTTCACACATACATGACACTGTAAAACACATTACATAAATAAACATTGTTTATCAGCTCTGCCTACAATACCACACAAAACACATTGACAGGAGATGCCGAAAATAGACTACGAAGGCATGTGGGGTATACAAAGAGAACAAAGACAAAGAACAGAGCTTCCATGGGACCTGATAGTATCCCAAGCTGTATTCTGCAACATCTCCAGCAAGACCTAGCCTTGCCATTGAGCACCCTAGTCAACCACAGCCTAAGTACATGCTTCATTCCAGCAGAGTGGAGAACTGCCACTGTCATCCTCTTGCACAAAAATGACACCACTACTGACACTGGAAACTATCACCCCATTAGCTTGACAAGTCTGATCTGTAAAGCCATGGAGCATATTATTATGAACCGCATAAACAAAGACATAGGCAGTCTCCAAGTACTTGACCCCACCCAGTTCAGATTCGTCAAGGGCAGATCTTGCCTTGTTGAACCTGGTGACTTTTTTGAGACTGTCACCAAGGCACTGTATTAGGGAAAGTCAGTACATACAGCTTACATTGACTTGGCCAAAGCATTTGATGCAATCCCCCACTCAGACATCATCAAAAAGCTAACACAACTTAGTGTAAATCCCTATCTCATCAGGTGCGTTGCCACCTGGTTCACTGATAGGACCCACAAGGTCAAAATAGGTGACACAACCTCCAACAGCAGACCTGTCACTAGCAGTGTCCCTCAGGGATCTGTCCTGGGACCCCTATTGCTTGGCATCTACTTCTCAGAGGCCCAGGCAAAGACAAAAGGCCTGTGACTGACCAAGTTTGTGGACAACTGTAAGTTGGGTGCTGTTACTGACTCCCCAGATGATGTTAACATACTTCAAGAGGGTCTCACAGCAACATATGACCGGTGCCAAAGTCATGGCCTTAAGTTAAATGCAAAAAAAGTATTATCATACCATTCGGCAAAAACATGACCCCTACTGATTACCACATTAGTGGCACCCCCTAAGCACACAACCTGTGGTGGGAGACCTGGGTATACAAGTTGACAACAATCTCACATTTGACCATCATGTAGCGGCAGTGGTCAGAAAAGCCTTTTACTTGGTTCACCTCATGAGTAAAGGGATTGCATCCAGAAAAAAGGAGGTTATTACCTCTCTGTACTCCTCCCTCATAAGGCCAATAATTGAGTACAATGCCCCATTTGGTATGCACCGCTCCAAACATCTGTGTCAACTGGAAAGGTCACAGAAATATCTCACAAAGAGAATCCATGGCCTCCAACACCTGTCCTATGTGGACAGGCTCAAATCATTATCACTCTACTCTGTATCATACCGATTGCTCAGAGGTGACCTGTGCCTCGCCTACAAGGCAATCTCAGACCCTGCTCTACTACATGTGACATTAACAAAACCTGTTGGAGAGACAGGTTTGTCTCCCAGAGGCTGCCCCATCTCTGGAATAGACTCCCCATACACGTCAAACAAAGTACATTGCTGACACTCTTCAAGCGCAACCTTGACAAGTGGATGGGTAACCACAAATTTGTCCCAGGGGTCCACCTGTGTCCCTCATTGACAGGGGTGACAAGTGCTGATTGGGGTTACTTTTTTGGGGATAAACTATTGGCTAGGCTTGTAAGGGCCCCAGAGCCATTAGCCTAATAATCTCCTATGATCCTATGATCCTATGTTACTCTGTGACAAAAAGTCCTCACAGAGAGAGAGGCAGACATTCCTTATGCATGGGAAATATGCACATTGCACTAAGGTTGTGACAGGTGAAAATCCAAATGCAGCTGAATCAGTAACATAGGCCTGAGAGACAACTGTACTGTATGACAATGTCTCTGAGCACCGCAGATGAATGCTGGCACACTGCCTTAAGAGGTAGGTGTACAATAATGACATGGTTTCTTCATGGTCAGAGTTTATCTATCTATCTATGTATCTATGTATCTATCTATCTATCTATTTATTTATTCAATATTTCTTAGCTGGTGAAGTGAATTGACATTCTCAGCCATGAACCTAGTACAGCTGCTAAGAGCTTCAGCCTAAAGTCGGGAGGTTTATTTCATCAATCTCTACTTACGAAATGGTTCTCACATGTACAGACCATTCCTAGTCCTCACTAATACTTGGTCATTAGTGTTCTGTTCCTTATTTTTAATACAACAATCACCTAAGATAACCTAAATTCATGGTTTCATGTAGAGTTTTCTAATTTGCCCAGTAATATTGTTCCGGGAATAGCACATATTCATAAGCATTTTGTCACAGCTAAATCCATCTTTTACTCTAAATCATCCTGTATTTCTCCAGCAGTATCTATTTTTCCCTAGCTCAACAGTTACTGCACCTCTTTGTTCCAACTGTGTTCAAGTATCTTTACAGGTAGCTCTCTTATAATCCTAAATGCTCCATCCTGTTTTCAAAAGTCAGCACTCTGCCATCCCAAAAAGTCTTCAGCATAGCGATGAAAGACAACATAAATTTCAGTCTCCTCTGTTTATGTTCCTGCATCACATCTACAAACCACAAATGATGCTTTATGGTCATCCCAGATTCATATTCCTCCACAAACACTCCCCTCCACATCTAACATTCTCTCCAGCTGACACAGTTTCATGACATTTGGTCTTTCTCATAACAAGTCAAAAATACAGTCAGAGTTGGTGTTGGTTTTCCATACTTCAGTGTCTGGCAAATGCTTCTTAGGGAGTCTTTCTCAAAGCTAGTCTGCTTCCATGAAATTCATGTTTTCTACAACTTCCAAGCCTCCATACAACCTAAAATTCTGTTTTCTTGCTTTATCTTCCTTGTCAATTAAATGATGTTCTAGCTACTTCAAGCCTCTCCTGCCTTATCCTGAATCCTACACATTTGTTGTCCAGAAAATTCTGTGGTTTCCAAATGATATGCATACACTCTGCTACATATAAGCATCAAATGACCCAGTCAGATTTAATGGCTCATTTCATATGACCTACAAACTACTAGTTATCTTAGCAACACTGAGTATTTACCAATGGAATGAGGCAGATGAGGTAAGGACGTGGACACATAACTGGATGCAGAAGGATGCGGGTCATTTTATTCAATGACACTGTTTTACTTGGGTTGAATAAGAATGAAATTTAAAGTGGTGTTGAAAAACAGACCTTTAAAAAAACTAAAGAAATCATCCATGCTTTTATGTATGTGTATATATGTACGCTTGACGGGTCAAGTTATGCAGTTTTAACACCTTCTAAATCATGCTATCCTTGGGATTCAGACACACTTGTCACACTTTGGAAGCCTTTATTCAAATAGTTTCCATAGACTGATAAATCTGAATGGTTCAGAGACCACTGATTCACTATGGTTTTACATGGGTACAGGCACTGACAATACAATGAGATTCCGTCTGAAACCCAGGACAGGACTTTCAATACGTGTGATATTGGATTGGCTAGAAAGTTTTTGTTTTACTTATGCAGTAAAAGATTGGTTGTGCGTTTGTCATAGAATTTAGTCTCAATTATTTAAATGTTCTCTGCTTTTAAATTCAGCAGTCTGATGAAGGGCATGTTTTAGGAGGAAAGTGCTTCCTGGCGAATAAAGGTTGGATGGAACAACTGCTGTAAGTATTTTTTTTATTTTATTTATTCAGTGAGTGCTTACATTTCACTTTGTGTGGCAGCATTGACAGTTTGGACATATATTTTGTTTAGCTGTGTTTTGAGCACAGACATGTATGCAACATAAATTCATTATGAAGACATACTCCCAAACTGAACTAACACAGAAGCAAAACTGGGGAAAGTGAAAACCAGAGAAAGAAATGCTAACAATAATAAAGGTGAAAATGTATATGTAACAGTGCTCTAAAATAACTTAATGACAGAAGATGCTAGTACTATTGGGCTGCAGACCTGCAGCCCCTCTGTCGTTTTGCAATACTAATATTTTATTTATTTATTTATTTACTGTTTATTTATTTAGGCTGTGTGTCCTGAATTCCACAGTTACATATTTCACTTCAGCCTCCAGGTTATACATACATTGTTATGCTCTCAGTGTGAGTTCATAACATGGGAACTATGTTTTGTTTTGTTTTTAAGTACCTGTATGATGACAGATATGTGGATCCAACAACTGAAATTCAAGCTGTTCTCCTTGATTCTACCGTCCCTGCCATACTTATGGAATGAAACAGTGCAAGTCGGTTGGGCTACATTGGTAGCAGTAAAACAAAGAACAGGAGCTTTTAGTATGTCAGTCAAGTTACAATTCTCCCCCTCTTACTGCTGTGCTCTTAACTGATTAATGTACTGAGCTAAGCTAACCAGTCTAAAGCAGGATCACAGCTTCAAATGAAAATGCTTATTAGTTTTTGATAAGGTCATGTGAGTGGAGCGTCCTGAAGCCAAGTGTTTTTTATAAGTATCTAAAAGATGGTAGGAATCTCACTGGTACATGTACATCCTTCTCGGATAGTGAAGGTTGAGACCTTTATCAAATTTGTTGGAGGGACTGGTTGTGAAGTTGTGTTTAAGTGTTTCAGTTGTATCAGAAGGTGTTAACCTTCACTTCAGGTACAGCAATTAGAAAATAATGTCTGTATATTATCCCTCAATGCAGACTAAGAATTACATCTTCCTGGTCACTTTTTACAGTATATTATCCCTCAATGCAGACTAAGAATTACATCTTCCTGGTCACTTTTTACAGTATATTATCCCTCAATGCAGACTAAGAATTACATCTTCCTGGTCACTTTTTACAGTATATTATCCTTCAGTGCAGAGTAAGAATTACATCTTCCTAGTCACTTTTTACAGTATATTATCCTTCAGTGCAGAGTAAGAATTACATCTTCCTGGTCACTTTTTACAGTATATTATCCTTCGTTGCAGAATAAGAATTTCATCTTCCTTGTCACTTTTTACAGTATATTA